>NC_051453.1:6272737-6318455 GCF_001649575.2 Kryptolebias marmoratus | reverse complement strand
CATACATAAGGGAAGTGGGGGACATGTCCCACACATACCCCGGTTATGCCTTTGCTTGGGGGTGCTACGGGGGTGCTATGACTTTTCCAGGGGGAGCTATAGCACCCCCTAGCGCCCCCCTGGCGCCGCCAGTGCATCTGAACAACATCAAGCTAGACAACACTGTGGTTATCCTAAGTATAAAGTGAATACTACTTTTGTGTGTTTGTTTGGCCTCAACGCAACATTTGAAGACTACTTACCTCAAAATGAATTGGGATATCCCTAGCCGTCGACTAGTAGGGGCAAGGCTTGATGAAAGAAAACACATCACCAAAGATACTTATTTATTAGACTGTTAAGAAGAACTTATTTTAAGGAATAAACAGGGACACATTGCAGCAGAGGCGTTCACATTTCCAGCAGCGTAAAAGCCGGATGTATGTAAAAAAAAACACTTCTGTTCCTGCAGCTGCAGGTTTGTCTGAGGAGCAACACATTGAATCAACAATCTCCATCTTCTACCATACCGCCTGGATGACTGAGCTCCTCACCTCCTAAAGCTGAGCCCAGCCTTCCCTACGAAGGAAGCTTATCTCAGCTGCTTGTATCCTGGGATCTTGTTCTTTCAGCCATGATCCAAACCTGATGGCCACACGTGAGGGTTGGAACGTAGATGGAGCAGTAAATCCAGAGCTTTGCCTTTCGACTCAACTCTTTCTGCACCACGACTGATCGAAGCAACGCCCTCATTCTCCCGCTCCATCCTACCATCAGACTCCCAGATGCTCGAAGCAGAAATGCTCTTGTGCAAATCGGCAATGTGGGGCCTTCCCACACGGTTATGCTGAGGCCGGAGTATTAATATTGTGTTCAGAAACAGAACATCTTTCGCCTTGTTCCTTTCTACCTGGGCGGTTTTATGGGTAACGTATCTCCCTGCTGCTTTGTTCAGCTCCTTGTCCTTAGTTCCTAATCAGAAGGAAAGTTCCTGTTATCAGCTAGTTTTGTTTTCATGGAAAGTTTCTGTGGTACTCAGAATTAGGAGCAGAGGGAGAAGTCTTAGTACACTTTAATCTCTGAATGTCTGCATGACAGCCGGGGTCAGCCGGTACATTGGATCCTACTCACACATGTTGTTCATTGACTGCTGTTGCATAACATCATGTCAGCCCCCCTGAACAAAAAAAAGGCTTCGATTGATTGAAATCTTTACCTACAAAAGATTTACACGACAATACGTTGCTCTCTTATAGTTGCAGAAGTGGCTTCAGTTGTTAGGACGGCTGTCTTTTTGCATAAAAACATGCAAAATATGTCTATAAAAATATCTAATTTTGGGGTTAGGATTACATAGTTTAGTGAATTGGCGTGCATTTTAGTTTAGCTCGCCACATTCTCTGCTGATCTCACTGAGAAGTGACTAAAGGTGTAAAGGTGAAACATGTTATAGTAACATTTAAATTTGAAATTGTTAGTGTGCTGGAAGAAAGACACCTGTATGCTGCTCCTGGGGAACAACGCAAACAAGTCACCAGTTTCAGCTTCGTGTCTGAGAGCATATTCAGCCTGATTTACTGAAGTCTTAATCTTTGGATTTTGTACTCTTGGTCAAACACGGCCTTGCTATCAATAACTGGGAGTTAGTAATCGCAGTCCTAAGAGTGGATTTTAGGTTCTCTCACGTTCCCCGAGTGATTCAGGGTTTAATTTTTTTTAATGCAGAAGTACTGTATCATGAAAACACATTAAAGGTAAGAGAGAGGGACGGCCCGGAAACAAAGCCCGCTCTCCTCAGAGCTCTGTTATTCAGCGCCACTTAACTTTTTCTTGTCACAACTCAATACAACAGACAGACAGTCGAAAATAGATCGCCTGGTCATCTTCTGCCTTACCCATCATCCTTTTCACTCCCATTGGATGAAACTGAGTGCTCCTCACCGCTGTGAGAGTCCTTACTGCACCGCCGGTTCTCATCCACCCACCGCTCTTCGCTGGTTTTCTGATTTGCATTGAGTTTCATGATACGTCTTTCCACAGAAGCTCACATTCATGCAGGACCTGATGCATCCTGGCATGTGAAGCAATAAAGGACCCAATGAAGCAAATCTGAGACCTTTTTAGACGCGATTAGCTTCGGGAAAAGGCCAATTTTAGTTGGATAGACGAGACCTGGATGGTTTCCACTGTTGTCGGTTTTAGGAATAATTACACAATGGCTTTAACCACTTAAACCAGCCCAAAGCAGAGATTAGCTGGAGGTTAAAAGCAAAAAGGGACAAATGTGGCGTAAAGAATCGATGGTACGTCATCCTTCAAGTATGTTTAAAGTTAAATAAACTTGGATAAAATTCAACTCCCTAAAAAGAATGACGTTACATTGACTAAACCAAATAATTATAGAATGAGACAAAGAAAAGACTGAAAATCCTTTAACAAACAAAAGTGAGTTGTTTTTTGTTTTAAAGATGATTTTTATTGTTCGAAACCTCAAAAACTCGTTCATCGCTCCAAAACTTTCACAAACCAGTGGGATCAATTAAAAACATTACTATTTTAGCAACTTTAAATGGCTGTTTAATGGTGAATATTGCTCTAAATTAGATATTTAATACATTTAAGGAATGACTGTTTGAGGAAAACAAGCTTTTATGCAGAAAAAACAAACTTTAAAATGGAGTAATGCTTGCTCAAGTTGCCATTCAGGTATTAATTTCATCTACTTGGTGAACATTAATGCTTTTTTCTACAAAGAGATGTTTTTGTTGTGCTTCATCAGTACTTTACTGTAACGTGTTTTTATTAAAAACTGTGTGAACAGATATGTCTTATCAGATTTGATGACTTTTCACCTAAAAGAAACCATGAACCCAATCCCTCTAGTGGTGGTTTGGATTAAATCCGTTATTTTCACCGACAATAAAAGTCTTCCATGGTTTTATGGTTCCAATTAATCTACCAAACCTTATCATGAAGTTATCAGTTGCAGGTTGGATGGAGGTCAACGGAGGCTCAGAAGCTTCCAGATATTTTACTGTATGAGTTTTAACACTTAATCACGCCACAGGACAGTAAACAAAGGTCTTGTGTTCCTGGGATAAACCTCAAACTAAAAATGCAGAGAAATAAAATAAAACGCAGTCAATGGTTTTCCTTTAAATGAACTTCTTACACTTGATGCCTTAAAAAGTACCAACATATTGTGTTGGTGAATTTTGGGAAAAATGGATTTAAAGTGCCATTTTTTCTTATACTACCAACAATAGAAGCAGTTAGTTATTAGGAATTTAACTTTAATGTTAATTTGGGTGTGGAAAAAATATATATAAAAGATTAAAATACCTTGAAAGATCTTTATCACATCATGTGAAGATTGTGAGATATAAGATACAAACTTTGATTGCATGACTTTTTTGTTTCTAACTTAGACAGTCCAACAAGTTTTTTTAGTGTTAATTTATTCAGTTAGCCTGAACTTGTCTGAAATATATAGCTGGTTTCATGTTTTTTCAACTTTATTGTAGAAAAGTTCCTTTGCCTCTTGATAAAATGTTCCCAATCATGTTGTGTTTGCATGGATTTGAACCAAAGTGTGGACCTTTTGGACAACACCGGGTATGTCTTCTTAAGATTTAGAACCATAAAAAATGTCTTTTGTGACATTTTGAAGACTGAAAACAAAACTTTTCTACCTACGTTTTCTGTTGTCACGTTGATATCGGCCTCAAAGGTGAACATCTCAAACCTGGAAACAGAAAATCTTTATTTTTGAACGCCAGCGTTGCCATAATGACTCCTAAGGAGGCTGTTGTAACCAGTTTGCCATCCTTTGTTCCAGCAGCAACAGGAAATGGGTGGTTTCGTCAAATAATGTAGAATGAGAGTTGTTTGTAGCTTTTAGTTTGTTTTTTCTTATAGAAATAACCACAAACGGACAATGAAAGACTGATTTTGACGACAAACTCTCCGTTCAGGTTGCTGTAACTCCATTTGGAGTTTCCAAAGCCTGCAGATATCCCCGTTTTTCATTTGCCTGAGCAGAGTTCTCGTGTTGTTGCTTAACGTGGGATCTTATGTGTAAAAACGGAACGATTTAAAACTCATGAGTGTAAAAACTAAACCAGTGTTTATTGGTTTCACCATCTCCCCCTCCTGCTTGACTTTGACTCTATTAATGAAACAAGAGTGAGGCTGTTTCCTCTGAGAAACGCAGTCATATATTGTAATTTGAAAAAAAAAGTCCCGGCGGAGAGTTTGCTATAAATCATGACATGCTGATGTGTGCCCTCGATTTGTCCTTCATAAATGATATGGAAGAGATATGAGAGAAACAAGAGCATCTTCCAGGGACACGCTCTGCTGAGTGAGAAGGTGATTCTCATTCCGACTTTTACGTTTTCCACTGGGAGTTTTGGGAAAGCTTGGGGAATAATACCAGAGGAGAGAAATTTATGTACTTTCTATTTTTGATGTTAATTAGCACCGAGCCACGTATCGATTCAAGTGGCACGCTGATAAAGGGAACAGGAGAGCATATGTGTATGAGTTATGATGGTCTAGTTTGTAAAAATAAATAAAAAGTAGGATTTTTTTTTTTCCTGCTGGCAGAAGATTTAATTATCGTTGAGCTCTTAACTGGTTTGGTGTTGTAATAAATGGTTGAAAATCACGCTCCAAAAAAGTGTAATCTTCTAATATAACGTAAAACAGCATTGAAAATAAAAGCCTCATAGTGAGTACAAATGTGACAAAATGAAGCCTGTGTTTATTTATTTTGTATAATTACAAAATTCAGCTAAAAGGGAAATGTTGAAAATCATCAGCTCCTGCCAAATACCAGATGTTATTTCTTACACTTGAAATAGTCTAAACTAATTATTTACATCACATTAAATAGCATGTTGTTGTCATTTTTTGTGATTTTAAAGCCTGGTAGGACCGCTTTATCAATTAATAGCCTTCTATTTGAGTATTAACTTGAAATGGTAAATAACCCACACTCATATAGCACCTTTTTAACCTCTCCAGGTTCTGCAAAGTGCTTTAGTTTCTCATACAGTACTTTCTATTACTACACTGTGTATAACCATTTTATATATTCTCACTCATGCATTGATAAGCATATCTGTGGGAGGTACATCGACTTTACAGAGACACTTTAGGACACTTTTCAAGCTCTGGGGATCGAACCCCCTACTGTCCCATTGGAAGATAACTATCCTAGGGGCTTCTAAATAAAGCAAATTACTTGGCAGCTTTTAAATTAGTTTATGAAATATATTATTGTAAAAAGAATTAAGTACTTTGGTACTTTTGAAAGTCTGAAACCAGCACACTAGAAAGCTTTTTTAGTAGAAAAAACATTCCAAAATGTTGCCTAACCACAAACAAGAAGCGCCCTACATTTATTTTCCAGAATCTAAGATGCTTTTTATGTTGCTGCCAGGGGCACCACCAAGGGTGGGCCGATGGGGGCAGTGCCCGCCCACCCACCCCCCTCGGCTTTATTGGTAAAATATCTCATAAACCACTGGATGGGTTTAATGAAACTGTCAAACACTAATCAGTGAGTGCACACCAACAATTTATTAACATTTAAGAGTCAACCTGGTTTATTTTAGTGTATAAGATGAATCTGTTTTTACACAAATTTCAAATATGGCAAAAATCAATATTTTCTCTTATTTTGCACTGCAGCCTGTGCTCATTCTGACTCATTTTGCTGCACGAGTCAAATATAAAAACAGCGTAATAAAACTTCTAAAACTGTTTTAGTTTTTGTGAGACATCCAAAGATTACCTTGGGCCCCCGTCTTGGCCCCCACTTTCTGAAGATGGCCATGTCAGCTGTTACTAGTTTTTTTTTTTTTTTAAATCAAAGGCCACATTTTTGTAAATAAACAGGAATTTAAAAAACATGTTCTGTTGAAAAAAAGAAAGGTTGGGTTACTATAAATCAAGCTGTCCATCTCTGAGGATAAAACTTTGAAATGGAGCATTTAGAAAAGTGAAATGACAAACAAAAATACAAAACAATCATAATCAAAGACAATTTACTTAATTCCATCTTATACTAAAGATCTTTTTGCTCCATATTTTCCTAACAGAGCTCTTCACTCTCAGACTGCAGGTTTACTTGTGGTTCCTAGAGTTTCTAAAATAGGAGCTTTCAGTTCTCCAGCTCCTCTATGGTGGAACCATCTTCCAGTTTCTGTCTGTGAGGCTGTCTATGTTTAAGACTCGGCTAAAGACACTTCTTTGTGATAAATCCTATAGTTAGGGTTGGCATGGGTTCCCTGAGGTATCCTATGGTTATGCTGCTATAGGCTTAGACTGCTGTAGGACAAACTGACCATGTTTCCTCATGCTGCTGTTTTTACTTGCGCTACTCTCCGTGTTTGTCGTTCTTTTTGCTGCAGGGGTCGCCACAGCGAGCACGAAAGATATTTGGGAAAAGTTTGACGCCGTGTGCCCTTCCTGACGCAACCAGGGCTGTCATCCATGTGTGTATTTGTGATTATTTCTGCCATTAACGTGTTTTCCCTTCCATAGAAACCACACCTGGACTATCATTCTGTTTGTCTATGCCTCTTTCCCTGAGCCTGGATCTGCTGGAGGTCTCATCCTGTTAAAAGCAAGTCATTTCTTCCCACTGTCGCCTCCCTTACTTCGATAACTTTTACTAATTGTTGTGAATTGGCGCTATATAAATAATTGAGCTGAACTGCAGCCCGGTGCGGCTGTGTTTTTTGGGTGTGATGTCCCTTTAAAGGCCGCTGGAGCGCCGTCATTGAGCAGAACAGTTTGAACCAAAAAGCGGAGTGACCTTCCTCCGCTTCCAGTCTGAGAGGGGCAGCACTGAAGCAAGAAGCCGGGTAACAGCTCCTGCAGTCCCCCCCCCCTCCCCATCCACTACAGCCTCAGAAATGAACAACAACTTAGTGGGAGATGAAGTCGGGTAGGACGCCTTTTATCGAACCTTTCGAGAGACCCTGTAGAGGAAAATTAGCCTCGCAACTTGTCGGGTTTTGCGCGCCGTGCTGTCAAGCTGACATTTTGACAGCTAACGGCGGCTAACGAGCTAACCGGAGCGAAGACGGCCAGGAAAAAAAAAAAGTGAAACTAGTCCTCGAAAGTAGTTCGATTCTTGGCGTGGCGGCTTGCGGCCAAGCAGGGCACGAGTTTACGTGGCGAAATGTCCACTCCGGTGGAAGTGCGGCCACTCGCGTCGGCTCCAGTTAGCTCCAAGTAGCCGAGCTAGCTAACGCTCGGGCGGCGGAAAGTCTCGACTTTCGCCGCTGCGAGGACATTTAGCGGGCACCGCCGGGGGATGGAGCGTCCTCCTCTGCGCCGAGCCGACACTTTCGGCTCATGCATTTGTCAGCCACATGCCTTGGTGCTGATCCAAAATCTGAACGCTACTTTGGCACTTAAAGCACGAACTCCATCGGTGCTCCGTCCCGCTGCTGCTCGGCTGCGGTCCGGGCTGGTTCCGCTGCTGGTTCCGTCTTCTGAGGGCTTCACCTCGGCTCTGTCTGCGGGACAGGACGTTCATTAAAGCCCCTCTTTATTGTCGATGCTGTGCGGACCGGCTGCACCTCTTTTAACCAGCTGTGACTTCATTATATTGTTTTTATTTTTGTTTTTTGTTTTCAGGAAACTTTTTGTCGGTGGACTGGACTGGAGCACAACACAAGGTGAGCCACTTCATTTTGCAAATGCTCACACACTTCTGTCAACAATAAACATGATGGATTTAATGGGTTAATGGTGTCTTTTAATGGTGCAGTCTGTTTTTTTGTTTGTTTGCATGAACAGGACCACATCTTAAAATAAAAGTTCACCTACTGTACTTTCACTGCAGGCGATGTTTTAGCTCTCCTGGCAGGAAAGTAATGTCACAGCAGCTGTAATTGTAAAGTAATAACAGCAATTTGTGTGGTATTTGGAGGTCAAACTATATGCCTTTTTCTACATCTCCGATCTTTAGAAATCAAGGCAGCCGATGGTCTATACACGCCACAGAACTTCGGTTTTATTTGAACCATTATGCGTTTTATTTAACAAAGTGTAACAATAATTGCTTAACCTATGAGCTGGTTGCGTCCAGGCATGACCGATTGCTGGTTTTCTTTTTTAAAAAAGTAGCCAATATCGTCCGATTAATCGTTCTGTCTCCAGTGATAATACTGATTTAGTCACAGACACATGCCATGGGGTTAAAACAGTATATATTACTGTAATTATTACCTGTATTAATAATATTTTGATTGTGTTTTATAAGGAGAAAAAGGGCAGCACAATCGCTGCAGGGAATACTGCCATATGAATATTTCACATGGATACCAAACTCATTTGTTGGTGTTTTTTTTATGAATTAATGTAGATTTACTGTGAATTAAGATGTTACTGTAATTGCTTTAAACCAATACTTCCTCCTCCTCTCGTTCATCCCCACCAGGAGACGACGCAGTTTGCTTTAAAACCCTTCACTCGCCGATCAGTCGTCGTTTAACTTTGCCCAAGTGCTCGTCTGCGTCGACGTGGAGATCTGAGCCACAGTTCTGCGTAACTCGGTGGCTGTTTCTGCTGCTCACACCCCGGGGCTTTTCAGCAATAAGAAAACCAATTACGCTAACTCTCTCCAGAGCAGCTCCTCATTTGTTCAAACTTGCTTGCCTTTAGTTGAGTTGGCTCTGTGGGTGTGTGCAGGATTTACAGGCGCTGGTAGTGTGTTTTGGCGCTATTCGAAATGACAGCCAGGTCTGTGCTTTGTTTGCGCTTTACGACTTAGAGTAACTTAATGTTTACACATAAATAGTACGGTCCCCGGTAATCTGCAGTAACATAAACTCAAGGTCACTGGATGATCTTCTGGGTTATTTTGTGGCATTGTGCTTGTTTTATTTATATACCTCCTTTTTGTTCCAAGCTTGTTGAAGTGCTAAACACATTTTCATACTCATTTATCATAACGAAAGCAAGAGGGTTTATAAATCACGACTGCACTTCTTTTTGCTGTTCAGAAGGCAGACTGGTCTTAGTCAAATCTGGTTGTAATTTTACGTTTGCGCTCGGCTGCACAAAGCCTCACTGTCCTGTTTGTCTATTTTTTGTTTTGTTTTGTTTTAGAGACGCTGAGAAACTACTTCTCACAGTATGGGGAGGTTGTAGATTGTGTCATCATGAAGGACAAAACTACAAATCAGTCTCGAGGCTTCGGCTTTGTTAAATTCAAAGACCCCAATTGTGTACGGACGGTGCTGGAAACGAAGCCACATAACCTTGATGGAAGAAACGTGAGTATTTTGAAGCAGATGGTCGGCTTTGTTTGGTGTTTAGGAGCGTTAAAGAAAACTTCATAGAGTTACAATTTACGCTAGAATCAAACTGTACATTTCTTTAATGGATAACATTTTGCATAATTAGTGTTAGGAGTTAAAAGGAAGAGGGACAGAGCAATACACCGTAATGGAGTTGATGAAGAGCATTTGAAGGTGCCTTTATTAGAGGATGATGTGAAATGGTTTTCTCTGCCTCTGCTGTTAGATTGACCCGAAGCCATGCACTCCCAGAGGAATGCAGCCTGAAAAGTCTCGAACCAAGGAGGGCTGGGTAAGAGGCATCTGATTTCTACTGAGGAGGCTAGGTTAGGTCTATTTGCTGGAGGTTCACGCTCTCTCCATCCCCTCCTCCTCCTCCTCCTCCTCCTGAGGTTTGACTCTTTTTTTTTTTTTTTTTCTTTTTTTTGCGTTGATGAGCCATGACAAACCCTTCAGCCTTACCTCTTTTCTTTTTTTAAAAAAAATAAATGTAAATTTTGTTTTCTCTCTCGAAGAACGAGACTATTTTTTCCTCCCAGCTTCATATTTTTTGAATTTGCAAGAAACTAGTTTGGTAAATTGCAGGAATCTATCATTTCTTTTGACTTTTATTTGCGTTGAAGGGACTGCAGCGATGCCAGCAGCTCTCAGCTGGTTTGGAAATACACCTAATGAGGTCACATTTACTAAAATGTAACAAAAGCGTCTCATGGAGATGCTTGTATCACTGTGCTGAATGGTGACATTACACTGTCTGTGTAACGTTGATAGTGTTTTTCTTACGAGTATGTTGCTCTTTTTAGCATCCCATCCGAGTTAATTTGAGAAAACAGAAGATTTTTGAGATGCATTCTGTTGCCTGATCCATAAAATTTCTCCCAGCAATAATTTTTTTTAGGCAGGCAGTCGTCTTTCCTCCAACTTGGATAATTTTGGGGTCACTTAACAAACCCTGCAGATCTTTTATAGTAATTTTGTGCTCCTGGGCAGCAGCAGCTTTAGCTTCAACATATTTTCTGTCAATAAACGCATATTTGGCCGTCTGTCAGAAGCATTTACGAATAAAGTTCTCATTTTGCTACTGGCTTTAAGTCATGCAGCTGGTATGAAATGTTTTATTAGGGAAGCAGAAGATGTAATTATTATTATTAAATGTTTTTCCTAAGCAGCCTCTGGCCTTTATGGCTTGATTGTGGCGCACGGTGGTGGAGAAATGCTCAGTGGTTGAGAGGAAGGAAGAAGCCGTGTTCTCTGATCTGTGGAGACTCGTGTTTGCATTGACATGACATGTTAAGAGTTATACCCCAGGGCAAGAGGAGAGCCTAATTTCTTCTGCACTGGCTGAATAGATGATAGCTAACTGGCCCCCTCCCAGGCTGATCCTTTAACACACTTTGAAATCCATACACTCCCTGTTTTTTTTTTTTTTTTTCCAGAAGGGCAGCAAAGCCGATAGCAATAAATCAAAGAAGATATTTGTAGGTGGAATCCCCCATAACTGCGGCGAGCCTGAACTCAGGGACTATTTCAATAGATTCGGAGTGGTGAGTATTACCAGCTGTACAACCACCTCTTCTGATTGTCATTAATGTTGTTGAAATGGATGTAAAAGGGTCAGGTTTACTAAGATGGAATCGTTCAATTGAGACAGAGTTTAATAAAAAGGGACACTGTCCAGTTCTCTAAATGGAGCCTCTCTCTCCCTTTGTCCCATTCAAGGTCACAGAGGTGGTAATGATCTATGATGCGGAGAAGCAGAGGCCCCGAGGTAAAAGCTGATCCCGTTTTTTTTTTTTTTTTTTTTAAATTTCTCTCCTGCTCCATTCTGTATCACCTTAAATCTTATGACAAACTATTCTGACCCAAAGAGGAAAAAAACCTAATTTCACTCAATTCATTTTGCTCCAGTTTGAACGCTTTCAGCATACAACAGGAGCATCAAATCAGCATTTATTATTCCGAGTATAGGTTCACTTAGGGGTCCTCTTTTACCTGTAAGTGCGTTAATATCTTAATCATATATATAAAGGAACACTCTTTAAACTTAATGCCTTCTCATTAAAATCTGTCTCCAAACATTAATGGGTGCCCATCGGTATGTTTAGAGGGCTTTGCGTTGCATAATTATTCCTTTTCCCTCATACTTGCTATAAAATATCCTTTTTACACGTCTTATTCACAGTTTAGGAAGTAAATTGAGAAGCAAATTCTAGATTAAGTCATGTTTATTCCTCATATTATTTTTAAAAAAAAAGCTAAATATGAAGAAGTCTGACAAGTCTTTCAATTATGAGTGGATTCACATCATGTTTGATTCCGATTTAAAAGTAAAAGAAAACAATTCCTAATTGAAATGTGTCTCCAGTAACGTTAATTAAGCAAAGAGAAGCACATCTACAAGATGAATGACGTTTAAAAGTGGGATTTATTTATTTTTCTTAAACATTTCTGCTAAAATGTAACAGGAAATTCTGTTCTTCTAATGAGAACGCTGTTAAATTGTGTTCTGGGAGTTGGGAGAAACTACTACCTGATAAGGAAACGGATTGGGAAAAAACAGGTGCTCCAAAAAAAAAAAAAAAAAAAAAAATACGGCACTTAATCACAACGTGCAGCTGGCATATTGAGAACAGTTTGAGCATCTGAAGGAGGATTTGTTCTTCAAAGACGCTGCTTTTGGCCCCAAACACAGAAGGTGAATATAGAGTTTTTATTATAAGAACGCAATTATTTTGAAAGGCTTTCATCGCTTCAGAAGTTCCTCTAACCCAGTTCCTGACGGCAGAACTGACAGGCCTTCATATTTGTCCAGCATAGTCATTAATATATTATGAGACTTTGACATGTGTCGACTCTTTTAGCATAGACGGTCTCCCTGGGAATCGGGCCGGTCCCACCGACGGCGTTGGACTCGCCCACCGAGTTGGTCGTCTGCGTTTGTCCCACATAGCATCGACGCAGCGACCACGCTGACCCACAGCTTACATTACTGCTCCTTTAAACCAGCACTCCCGCTCTGTTGGGAAAACCCAGAATAGTTTGTCATTTGAATTGTGTACAATGTACTGCACCAGGTACTTAATGTAACCTTTAACAGTTTCTATTACTAAAACCATAATATATATATTTGAGATTGGAGTAAGTTTCCTTTACCTTGATTTAGAAGTTACTGGTATCTTAAATGGCATAGAGTGTTTTCTTGTGTGTAGAAAGTTAAGTATTTTTGTAAGTAAGCCCTTTTCTATTTTTCTTTCTTCTTCCGCCCTTCTCCTTGTGAATGGTTTGATGTGATTAACAGTGTCTCTTAAGATTTGTCTTTTCTCCTTTAGGTTATTGTGCATTGATAGGCAGCACAGAGGTACAGGCCAAATGCAAAAAACACATTTTTTTTATTTTTACTCTGTCTAAATAGGGCGTACATAAAGTGCATCAAGGGTTTTCCTGGGCTGAAGGATCATCTGTAATCATTAGTGAAATAAAAATGGTTCACTGAGGGATTTTATCAGGTCGTTAAGGCAGAAAGATGCATCTAAATCGTTTTTATGTTTTTTATTTTGGTAATTTATTGGTGGAAAACAGATACCTGATATTGTTCAGCTCTGGATAAAGCTGGTCATAGTGAATCTGTCGTAAATTATGTCGTAAATCTATTTTTAAAGAATATCAGCCAGTAGTGAAAAGTTTTTGCACCTTTTGTGGATCCATGGTTCCAGATATTCAGATTTCTTTTTAAAGAAAATTCACATTTTCTCACATAGTCAGAAATTTGGACACAGTTTGTTTTTTCAAGATATTTAGGTCGTTGTTGGCTGGTTTGCAGACATAATCTAGACTTTAAAACTTAACTGAAATGGTTACTTTTTGTTAGTTAAATTATAATATTGGTCTAAATCAGTGGTTCCCAAACTTTTCAGCTTTTGACCCATAAATTTATAGTGACAAAGGTGCGTGACCCCATCTGTTGGCTGTTTAAATATCCAAAAATGGTAATGACCCTATTAAATAAGAGCATAATGACAACACAAACAGTCCTAACATACATTATGCTTTTTTTTAAATCAATTTATGATTTGTATTTCAATTCTCTGTCACAATTATGGTGCAAATATGTCATAAAAACTAGTTTTTTAATTGTGGGTTGATATCTGGAGATTATCTAAGGATCCCTACTTGGTGTTGGGTGACCCACATTGGGGTCCCCACCCCAACTTTGGGAGTCATTGGTCTAAACGATAACGTTGAACATGGCTGCTGGTCCAGATGATTGGTTAATCTGAGGTAACCAGTCCTAATGGGGCCAGTTTGGTTTCAAATTTAGGTTGGGGACGGGTCATTGACAGATGTTATTAATAGCGGAGGAGCATAAGGCGTGGGAACGTTTGGCATGGTGCAAGAGGTCTCTGAGATCTTACTCGTCTCGCAGGACATCTAATTGGATTCAGGTTAGGTCCCCGAGTAGACATGCGCTCCCAACCCAGTTCTGCCACAGCCCGAAGATAATCAGATTGAAAGTAGATCACTGCGGCTCGGAGCAGCTTGTTAACGCTCTGAAGAAAAGTTTTGGAAGTACGCTAGTTTTCTGAGCAGCCGCCGTGGTCAAAACGCTTCACTTCAAACTGCGTTCCTTTTGATGCACTTTGTGTACGTCCCACGAAAAGCCAGCAAAATGAGTAAATTATCGTTTCGGCAGAGCTTTCACAACCTGTATCTTTGTGTTACCTTTGTGTTACCTTTGTGAGCAATATTTTAATTGTCCGTTTTAGGCTTATCCTGGCAGACTCAAAAGTACAAACTACAGTTTGTGTTTCTCCATATTTTTGTGATGCATTAACAATGGCTGCTGCGAGTGTGTGCTCCACAGCGATATGTCAGGGGACAGATCAAGGTGGGGTTTGGATGAAACAGCATCAAGTAATAAAATGTAACTTTACTCCAATTTACTGTCACCGCCTTAACGTTCAGTCTCCTCTGAAGGTGGAAAGCCGACGTAGCTGAACATTTTTATGTGATTATTTCACAATAAATCGAATGCTACACCTGTCATTCTTCATGTCTAACAGTTAAGCAGTCTTTAATTGTTAACTTCACCAAATATTTCTCTGCACAGTAAAGAGAAAGGTTTCCTTCAATCCCCCAGGCATTAGCCTTGGATTTGTGTTGCTCTGCAAGCCTGCGACGTCATCCGAACCCCAGGAGCCTCTTGCTCAGTCTTGACTGAGCCTCAATCTGCTGAAGCCCAATACTGTTCTTCATCTTGTGTTGTCACAACCCCCTGCTACCTTGATTCACTCTTGGTCGTTGGCTAGGTTTTGGATTTATTACTTTCGAGGCCGAACAATCAGTGGACCAGGCTGTCAACATGCATTTTCACGACATCATGGGCAAAAAAGTGTGTAGTTGTAGTTTTATTTTACCCTTACGATCAAACGGAGGCTTGGGCGACGAAGTGGCAAGTTTTAGTGTGATGATGTTGTCGTTATCTAAAGTAATTATGGTAGTAACTTTAAATTGGAGAGTGCAGCATCATCATCAGTACAAATTGATCATCTAAAAGCATCTAATAATCAGTATATTAGCTGTATATTCTCATACTTTCAGATTCAAGCTTCGCCCAAGGCTTTGTTGAAACTGACCACTCCTTTAGAGTGTCTGAGCTACACTATTTGACAAAAAATGGATTGTATTTTAATAGATTAAACATACAAAATGGTAACAGAATAAGACATAAAAGTGAAATTTGAATCCAGAAGAATTTTGATAAACATAGGTCACCTAAAGGATTGGTCGAATAAGTTCTGTTTTCTTTTTGTTTCTGTTGTTTTGTTGGCAGGTCACTTACATGTCAACATGTTTTCTTTTTCTTTTTCTTTATTTCCTTTTTTTTTGTTTTTGAGAAAGCTCAATTCAGTGACCTCAGCTGAATCTCCATACTGTGTCTGTCAGCTCCTCAAATACCAAACGAAAGCCTGAAACACAAGTTGCACAAAGACATTTGCATATCACTTTTCGGTGTTTGTTTAGCTCGCTCGGCGCACCAGATGGATGGGGTTTACTGCACTAAGTCAATTCACACAGTATCAGGTAGACTTCACATAAAAAAACTTACATTTGTGGTGGAGTTATATTTAAACTTTTCCTGAACTTTTATCATACCTTGTGTTGCACAAATCTCTGCAGCAAACACCACCCACCTGCTGCCTCAGCGGAGGAAAAAAAAACAACTAATCCATTTATATTGACACATATCTGCTAAAGTTTAGCTCAAACTCTTGGGTTTTAAACGCGGGCTTGAACAGCTCTAAATCATAAGTAAACTCCCCCTTTTTCCCAAAAAGATTAAGCATGGATTTAGCAGAGATGGAGAGATTAAAAGAGACGGCCTCGTTCTTGCCTCCCAAGCAGGCAGAAAGAAGTTGTGGGTATTATAAAACGGTTAGTGGGGCTGCACAGTTTTATTATTTAATATCGCAACAAACACTTCTGTCATTGATATCATCTGAACCAGGTGTGGACATCAAGGCCGGTGAGATTCTGTTGGATTGACCTAATATATTTTTTAGCAATTTGTGATATTTTGTGCAGCCCTAATGGTTAGCCAAGTGGAAATGCAGCCACTATTTCATTGAAAAGATTGAGTTTTTTTAATGGCTGCACAACAATTTTTACTCAAATGTCACTCATTACAATAAAGACATTATTTGAAAATTAATCTGCCCAATCTGTATCCTCTCCCCTTGACTTTGCCCTCATTTCCTGTAGGAATCAAGGCTGGACTTAATCCATTGTTCTTGGCTTGACGTTACTTTACTCTGGAGCTAGAGGGAGCTGGGAGATATAAGTTATAAAATTAGAAATTGGAGCACATCAAACTGCGAAACAAATCCCAGTTCTGCTGTTGGGGACTGTGGAGAAGTCACTGTATCCATCACTTGTAGCTGCGACGCCCACGGGAGGAAGTGCTCAGGTAGCAGCCGGCGGCGGCGCGGCCACTGCTGGAAACATGTGCATGTAATTAGGTCGACAGAGAAGGAAGACGGGGAGGCTGGGGAAGGTGGTAACACCTTAAAGCAGGGAAGAATTTGCGATTCGTTTTTCCTCCCGCAAGGTGACCCCAATAACTCAACCCTTCAGTCTATTTCTGGTTGGCTCCCCTTAGTCTCAACCTGTTTCTTTGTTCTGGTTAACTGCTGGTAGTCTGCGCAGTAACCAACAGGAAAGTTTTCTTCACGGGGCGACAAATTTATTTGTGCCTCAAAGACTTGAAAATAAAAACCTTCGCAACCAAAGGCAAGCACGGCTGAAAGTTAATAACCATTAATAATTGTAAAAATTATGATTTAAATAGTTGATTTATAAAAAACAACATTTTTCCTGCTTTGACACAGTATGAAGATTCATTTTTATGACTAAAAAAGACTTGTTTGTACTATCTGCATGTTTTCTCTATATTCTGTTAGAACTGAGATACAGATTTCTCTCTGCGTCCATTTCTTACCTAAAACTTATTCCTAGTAAATTAGAAAAAAAAAAAGATCTTTTTTTAAGCGTTAGCTGAAGAAAGGTAAGTTATGACCTTACATTAGAATATAATTATTATATTTAGGTCAATTGATAATAAATAAATTGAAATCTATGTTTCTCAGGTACAGTTAAAAAAAAATTAATTGCTATTTGAAGCCAAAAGTTTTTTTTAATTTGTGGACATATTTCGAGGACTCTCAGTACCTGGGACACATAGCCTGCAGCCTTTTGTGGCCGCACAGTAATTTTAATGTACGTAGCGCCCCTACATTAAATAAACATAAAGTGAAATATTTCAAACTGGCCCAGAGCGGTGAGATTAAGTTTCAGTTGTAGGACAGACCTGTCTAGGTGAGGGACTTCATTGACCTCTTGCTGGTCTTGCCAAATGTGCCCTTCTTGTCCTTTGTCCAGGTGGAAGTAAAGAAGGCAGAGCCTCGTGACAGCAAAGCTCCTGGCCAGCTTGGCCCTGGTCAGTGGGCACCCAGGGGTATCTTGACTGCAGCTAATGGTTGGACAGCACAGCCGGCCCCAGGCTGGCAACAGCCTTATGGGCCACAGGGTGAGTGGGAACAAGTCCCAAACCGGAGCGCAAAAGGGAAAAAACCTTGAAGTAACTGTCTGGATATGTTGATTATTCTGCTCAAACATTAACCAAGCAGGCCTCGATCTGTCAGTCTAAATATTCAGCTGTATCATATCAACATTTTGTCTAAACTTGTTTTTTTTCCCCTCTCTTCCTGAAGGAGTGTGGGTGTCTGCTACTGGTCAGCCCATAGGTAGGTATCCGCTTGAAAGATGCCACTGTAGTGAGTTTCTTGTATGTTGTGTAACTGTGAGATTGCATAAAGACGTGCCCGCCGTGTGGTCACGTGCTTATCTTGAAGCGCTACAAGCAGCAAAGCCTACAGGGTGATGACAGTTAACAGTACATGTTATCTGTGATTCATAATGGCTGAGGCTGCTGATAATTTGCTGCTTGAGACAGATGGCAGGCTTGAACGGATTCTGGCCTCCTCCTGTTTTTGGTCAGGCTTGACTTCATATCGCCAAGTCGAGCTCGACCTGCAGGACTCGCTGAAGTGTCAGCCTCACTTTCAGATTAAACAGTTTTATCTGTTAATTGGCTCTTCAATTAAACAACAATTAGAGCCAATAATTTATATATCGAACAGCAAAAGCTTCCATATATTAATGAACAAATGTGCTCTTTGTTTTGGGGCCAGGTGGGTATGGACCTCCGCTGTCAGCAGGCCGGGGAACCCCCACACAGCCTCCATCACCCTTTAACGCATTCCTGGTTACGACCCCGGCTGGCAGCTTCGCAGCACCTCAGGGCTACCCTCAACAGGGCTACAGCACAGCACCTCAGTTTGGTCAGTCCCACCAGCTCACATTTACACTTTTAATTTTTAAACTATTTAAACTACTGCACGTGGGACGTCCATCTCACAGCTACTTTGTTTTGAGAGAAAAGACCTAAAACAGCTGTTGCATTTTTAAAATGTGTTAATTAAATTTGTGAAGTCTTTAAAAAGGCAGTTGCTTTGGTAAGGGAGGGACCTGCACCTTATCAGAGGAGGACAGCGTGGCTGCAGACACCCAGAAAAAAATGCAAAAAACAAAAACTATAGGGGATTTTAATCTGTAGGTCTCCTGTTTCATTCACAAAAATAAACAAAAAAAACACCCACAATGAGTTATTATATGTGTGTTAACATGGATTCATCTGGGAGCCTATATCTATTAAAGACCTATAAAAAACTGGATTTGTTGCAGCTGAAGATCAGAGAAAAAATTGGTAATTTCCTCTTTTAGTATTATTATTTTTCCTTAAATAGCGCCAGTATCACTCCTCAGGTAGACTAGTTTTGTGTAGTTTGAGATTTTTGTTGAAATAAATAATACAAAGTGATAAAACGGTCAAATGAGGCCCCAGAAGTCAAAAATGTGTGGTCACTCTCCAACAGGTTACAGTTTTGGCACACCCCACCCAGACCAGTATGCTCCACAAGTTCCTCCTCCGCCCACCACTCCAGGAACGGCGCCGCTGGGCTTCGCCCCTGCAACCACACCAACTCAGGACTTGAGCAAAGCTCCCACTGGGCAGCCTGACTTCACTTATAGCCAATATGGTAAGAAAAGCATCGTGCATAAAGAAGCACGCCGCCTGTTTTCCGTCTCATTTGGTTCTTAATCATCCCCTCGATCCTGCCCATCTCCCTGGATGTTTTTATCGAGTGCAGCTGCACCTCATTTGACTTCATGACCGCAGCTCTTACACAAACGGGAGCGTTGAGCTTGAACGGCTACACATCCGAACATGCTTCTCGCACACGTGAACACCCACTGACTCCGCCATGAAGACGTGGAAGGTGTTTTTTGATACCCAGGACTCCTCAGCAGTCATTTCTGCTGGGCTGTGGATTTATTTAAAAAGATTGGTAGGTTTTGAATTAGATCATCCTGCCTTGCAATGTATTTATTTTTGTTTTGCATTTTGTTTTGATTTTATAAAAAAAGGTATCATCTTATCCTGACTTGGTCATTTGATTTGCTCCTAATACCTTAATCTTTTTATTAATCCCCTCTAACACTTCCTGCTCCTCGTCCTTCCATGGTGACTGTCTTGGCTTCTTTCCCCCGTTTTGGCACGACTGGACCATCATGACAGTCATGTTTTTATGAAAAATTAAATCTGATATTAGGCTTGTCCAACCTTCCAAGTGACCTATCAAAAACTTTCTAAATCTTTATTAGATTATTGCACAGAATCTTTGCTTTTTTGTCATATATTGTTTTGTTCCATACCTTGTAGAAATATGTAGAGTTTTACCTTTTTGTCTGTGTCTGTATGTCTGATTCTGATGGATGTATTTGTGGTCCTTAAACAGCACCAAAACTTTAACATAACTCCACTTTTTAACTGTTTAGGTCCAGGATAATTAGTTTTTCTTTCATTGCAAGTGAGGCTTTTGAGGTAATTATAAGTATTCCTTTGTGCAGTTTTAGAAAATTATGATTTCCTGCCTTAAATGTTGAAAAATCAAAGCCGTTTTGAAACCTGAATGGCATCCATGAAAAAGGAAGTGTTTGTCTTCATTCAGCATTCAGCCAGTCTGTCACACGAGCTCAAAGTCAGATAAAAGATTTCATTTAGAAGCCTTGATTTTCAGGCTGCTGGTATTTTTTCAGCTCCCTCAAACGGCTGAATCTACATTCAACCCAGTCATGTGATCACTGTCAGGTGCCCATCTTGTTCAGTGTTTCCTGCTTGTGCCGGTCGTCCATCAAGCTTTTTGCTTTAAATGTCCGCTGCCTGTTCAGGCCCTAAGTGTGATTATCAGTCAGTAGGAAAAACACAGCCTCATAAAGGTTTGTTGTTTGTGGTGCAACAGAAACTAAGCCATGAAAGGTTTTATATGAGCATAGCTGGCACTAGGTATGACATTGTTTGCATGGTTTTAGGTATGTTTGCCTTATATAGAGTTAGATATTTTGATTAATTCAGGATTAAGACAGTGGTTTTGTATGTTATTTTCTATCGCATGTGCACACAGTACCTTTAATGATTCAAAGTAGGGTTGTGCATCTCTGGTCAGTGTATATATATTCAATTCATTGAAGATACATGAGGCAGTTAAAACCGATACGATTCAGTCTTTCACCATGATATGATACAAGGACATTCAGTTTTAGTTTAATTCAACAAACTGAGATTCGGTTTAGTGCAACAAGGCAAAAAAACACCTTACTGCTGAACGTGATGATAATCTTTAGTTTCAATCCATCATGGAGCAGATCTTCGTCCACTACGACCATTGTAGAGCATTGTAGAGTTACAGCACCTGCACAACCGCGGGTCGCCCATGTTTTGGAGACTCCATCATGTTTCAGCAACATGCTGTGACACGTAGACATGTTGTGGAGCACCACTACAAAACAGCTGCAGAAACATCTCTTTCTTTGCACATACAGAGGTTAATCTTGCACATTGTTTCTCCAGAAGAAGTTGCGAAACGTTTCTGCTGGCGTGAAAGATGAATTTCCTTTCTTTTTTGTTTTAAAGAAAGTAACTCCATACAAAATCACTGGTCTTAATTTCTACCTTAAGTTGCTTTCTTTTCTTTCTTTATTTTATGGAAAACAAATACGTTTTTAGCATGTAATAGAAACTTTTACAAACTCCTCGAGACCAGGCTGGCCTGATTGAAGCGATCGTACGAGGCGCTCGTCAGGAATATCTTCGGCTTCCAGATGAATCTGAAAAGTAAAGCCTTACTGAGTAGCAGGTCCGGTAAACGAGGAAGGAACTATAAGGTAGTCAGCCAGCACAATCTGGGTTCAGTCAACCTGGTCTCCTCATTTCCCTGATAGGCTTGGGTAACTACCCTCAGGACCCCTCTGCCTACGGACCAACGCGTCCTTCTCACAGTTATGGTCAGGAAGAGCAGGGAGGATATAGCGCAGGTAGGTGACAGCATCGTCTTCTCCAACCACCAAAGAAGCATTTGTTCGGCAATTTAGTTTCCACAGCGCTGCAACTTGATTTGCCGCCTCTTTTCTTTTCCTCCTTTTTTCTCTGTGTTTAGTATTTTGCATGTACATTTTTGCATGTACATACAAATTACTTTGCGTTTACTTGTGTAGTAAAGTCCAGCTGTCGTTGACGTCACAACTGAGTGGATTTGAAAGAAATTTACATAGAAATTTGGCAACTTTGGCTCGAACCAAATAAGCGCCTTCTTTGGCTGTGGCTTCACTATACCAAGATTAACATGTCCTCTTTTTGTTGTTGACTGTCTGCATTGCTTTGCTGATTTTGTAAAAGGATGATCTAATTGTCAGAAGATTTGTTCATGGTTCAGTTGTCTCTCTGCATCAGCAGTCCATTCACCCATTCTTATTTTCCATGAACTGCCTCCAAATACAGCTGAAGGGGTGAGAAAGGAAAGAAGATCTGAAGTAAATGTCTGTTTCTCCCAGATTTCTCCTGCCTGGTGGTCCTGCTTCTTGTTCTTGAGATACTTTACATCAATGTGCTGCATTTTCCGATTTACCAGTTTTCTTACTCTCTTTTCCACTCCAGTTGTTTTAAAACTCTTAAAGCAGATTTTTTTTTAAAATGGGAACGTCGCCCCTCGTCC
The DNA here is from genome assembly GCF_001649575.2 of Kryptolebias marmoratus. Taxonomy (NCBI): domain Eukaryota; kingdom Metazoa; phylum Chordata; class Actinopteri; order Cyprinodontiformes; family Rivulidae; genus Kryptolebias; species Kryptolebias marmoratus. Next base: position 6,296,485 of record NC_051453.1, on the reverse strand, counting down.
ACTCTTGCTCCATCTGGGCGTTACCAGGGCAGGAAAATAATCAGTAACCACCTAAACCCTGCAAAGATTTGGTCGGGAGTTTGGAATCAAAACCGTCGTCAGCTGGGACGCCGGCCTGACCTTTTCTTCAGGCAGATTTGTTTCCTTCCCTGGTAACCTGGTCCCCTTGTGCGTTTGCAGGGAGCTGCTGCCATCCAGTGGCTAAATCAAACATGAACGTTTGCTTCATCTTCTTTATAAAACAAGGATTGAATATTCGTGGGAAGGGAACAAAATTTAAATAAATAACATATAGACAACAAGAACTTGGTGTTTTTATCGGTAAAGGTGGTTCTACATGTCACACACTAGCTTTGCATTTTGGTTCAGTTTTGACAGACTTTTTAGCTTTAGAATTGGCGTTTATCTCATTTTAAGACGTCCTGATTTATAAAACCTTAGAGCTGAAAGAGAGTGGAGAAGTATTGTGTGTTTAAAGGCTGGGTCTCGTGTGTTTACTGTTTGAGGGAGTAGAAACACTTCAAGGTACTTAAAGCCCGTTTCCGAAGCTTTATCTTGTGTCCCAGACATTATCGTTTCCCTCTTTCCCTCTTTTTTTTTTTTTTTTACCGTAGGGTACAGCCAGGACCTGACGGCCTTCGGCCACAGCTTCGCAGACCCCAGTCAGCCAGCCGCCTCGTACGGGGCCCCCACAGCACAGCCTGCCGCCGCTCCCCAACCCACCGCAAGTGCGTTTGGCAGAGGGCAGAACCACAACGTTCAGGGCTTCCATCCCTATCGACGCTGACCTCCACCTCGCAGGGTGGAGCCCATTGTGTAAAGTTAAGAAACGACAAAACAAACAAAAAAAACATGTCAGGGAAACGAGTGTCGTCGCTTAAAAGCGAAACTGGAATCCTGAATTGTTCGTTAGGAACGTTGAATGAACAGTTTGTGGAACACAAGCCTGTTGGGAAAACGGGCATTCCAGGAAATTTTAAAGAGGTGTTTTAAAAAAAAAAAAAAAAAGAATAGAATAAAATAAAATAAAAAAAAGATATATATATTTTTTTTTTTTGCCTAACTTATTGATCGTTCAGCAGAAAGAAGCTTTTACCTTCTCCCCCTCCACACCCATGTTTTCTAGTAGAACTAAACTACTTCGCAATAATTTTGATTGTCTGGTGAAACACTAGCACAGATAATATATGTAAAGAGACTTGCATTTGAATATGTATATTTATGATGGACACATGAAAACAGGGTCTCAAGTTTCCTCAGCTTTAAATTCTAGGGAAAAAAAAAGAAAAAAAAGTTTTTATTTTTCATTTGGTGAATTTTTTTGTTTACTTTCTGAGCCTTTAAAGTTTGTTTAAAATGGAGATTATGATTATATATATATTATACACAAACTGTGCAATTTTTTAAAAGAGAATTTTGTACTATAAATGTACACTGCTTGTTTTTTTATTTAAAGATGTAGACTTCCCTCAGGTGGCTGTTTTGGGTGCATTTTTGCACTTATGCAAAAAGGATTAAAAAGGAGAAATTATTACGGAAATAAATGTTTTAAGAATATAACTTCTTGTCTTTGGTCTTATGTCTTTTTTTGTCTGTTATTAGTGTGGAAAAGCTGCATAAAATGGCAGATTTTTTAAAATTTTTAGATAATTTTCAACATATATGGCAGTTACTTTTGTATTTTATTACATTGTAGTGTTTAGTAGTGTTTGGGTATTAAATGCAAAATGCAATTTTAGACAAATCTGTTCCATTTCCATATAGATGGATTGTGAATCTGCGGGTGAAGACATGTTCAAAAAAAGCCCCTCACTTCTTCAGTTTAAGACTGATGGATTCAAAACATCGTCCGTGCACAAAACAGTCATTGTGTTGCATTTCAAACTGTTGATTTCCCAGGCGTTTTACGCAATTTTGCTTTTCTGTCTCGCCCTTTTTTCATAATTCAATCATCGTTTTGGTAGTTTTGCTCCTCAATTCATCTAATTTATTTCACATGTAAAATTGCTTTGTTATTTTGTACCATAAAGTGGATGCTTGCATAAATTTTAGGACATTTCTAGCTATTATTTTGGCAATTTCCAGGCTTTTCCATATCATGATTTTCTCTCTTTTTTTACACACATTATTTTTAGGATAAAGCTGGTGGAGCTCCTGACTTCTTTCTGTATTTGGGAGATCGGATTAATAATCTGTCAATTGTTCTAAATGTTTGTTTTTGGGGGTTTTTCACAGTTTTCAGGCTTAAATCAGCTGATGTATAAAAAAAACAGGCGACTCTGCTGGGAGGATTCAAGTGCGTTTAAGAACCGCAATAAAAAATATTTTTTAAAAAAACCTATTCCTATTAGAATTAACAAGCGTGCATATTTCCGCTGTTCGTCAAATAAAACAAAGCGCCAGGATGGCACGAAAGTTGTTTATCGTTTGAAGCCGTCGACAAACCCGAAAACACCGACTGATCATCTCCGGGTTAAAGGTTTAACCCGAAACGTCTGATTTCCCCAAACTACCCATTTCCGCGTTGTGCCTCCCCTCTGCGTTAGCATCAAGCCGCTACCTGCTCCCCGGAAAGTAGTGCAACTCCTACACATTTTTTTTCTTTCCCCAGTGATTTGAACCACGGCACCTGTTTCGACAGAAAGAGACAGGCTTTCGAGGTCTCTGGGCAGAAAGTGTAAGCCAAAACACGAGCTGACATTTTTACTGTTTTGATTTCTGTCCTCTGTGATGTGTTCGTGCTGCGCTAGCCTAGCTTAACGAGCGGCGAGATGGTGAGTTCACGTCAAAGTTTAGCATCGACGGAGGGTTTAAACGCCTGATAAGAGTTTGTCAGGGGGGGGTTATGGACGGGACACGCTCTGTCAGAGGTTTTCTGTCGGTCAGAGAGTAACTTGAATCATCAGCAGGTGTGTCAAAGGGAGAAATGAAATCGAGTCGATTCTCTGCACTGAGACCGCTTTAATTGAAATGAACAAAACTAGAAACGACGACGGGAATAAATGCTGCGTTCAGGCTCTGTTAAAGTTGATTTTCGGCACCATTTAAAAATGTCATAATGGGTGAATTCACAACCTGGCTTTAAATGTCGCAAATCAACAGCTGAAGGGAACATTCATTAAATAAAAATAAATAAAAACGGAGGTGTATGTTATAGTTCCCATATAGTCTGCTGCAGACAATCAAGGATTTGAGATGTGGGAAGATTTGCACAATTCATTGTGGTTTGGCTTCAGTACATTTGAGAGGAGAATAAAAATGTAAATAGACATAACCACAACAAGGATATGTAATTATAATTGCTAAATAATTGGACAAAAGTATGAATGTGTGGTTGTCTCCAAATGTGAGTTTTATGTCTATGGTGAGGAAAAGCAGCTCAGACTATTATAAACAGGGGATTGACTTCATAATATCTACATTAAAATAGGAAATAAAAGCTTCTGAGCAGCTTTTATGTTTGGGATTTTTATATATACTTTATTATTTCCTACATCATAATCATCATATATCAGAAACAGTTCAGCCCTTCACGCTCCAGGAACGATCCAGATGTCAGATTTTCAGTAAACATTGACATGAAAATGACACCACTTAATACCCACAGCCTCCACGTGTGTCTGAGATTATGGCGTTTTATGCGTCAGATCGTTCCAGCTGTTCTTTAAGTTTTTATTTTTCATTTTATCAGCGGTCCATATAACTGTGATTTTCTTCTCGAAGCCGGAGAACGCTCCATTTCCTCCCATTAATTGGTAGAGTAGGATGATGACAACGATATGCTCTCCTCAGAGCAGCAATCTTCCCTTGAACTGCAACTTTTCAATTATTTTTTTATTATTTTAGCAGCTAACCTGTTTGACTTAAATTGACTTCTTTTTTAAATCCAAAGATCTTAACGGGGCGATCTTGTTGTTCACAAACATCACGTCAGGGTAGCTTCATCTGCAGAGTCTGCCGTTCATTTAGGCCCTGTCAGCTTGCAGGACAGCTAACAGGGAACGTCCTGCAGTAAAATGTGGAATAACGGTGTAAAATCTGCCACCGCTGTGACACAGACGTTGAAGCGTCAGACTCGTGCAGCCGACTGGCGCGGGGCGAAGGCTTCACGTCGGAGAAACAAGGCTGGAAGTGTGCCGGTGATCAGCAGAGGCACCTGCCGACCTCTGTAACACCTTTGTTGCTCCTAACTCAGCGTCACGGGGTTATAACGGGCTTTAATTATGCTGTCGCCCTGTTACTGCAGACACCCAGAGGCTCCTGTCATCTTGGAGCGAACCTTTTTTTGTCTTTTGTCTTCGGTTCCTAATGTCTCTACCGTGGTGTTTTGCAGGCTGTCAGGTCTGGATCAAGGTTGTTGAACAGTTAATGCACAAGGTAAAGAGGCTGAAAACTGAGAACAAAACAGCAGACGGCCAGGAAAGGTAGGACATTTATTTATGTGGCTCCAGTCTTTTGTTTCATGCCAATTTTCCACAGTGTTTGCCAATCAGGAGGTTCAAAATTAAATCAATAATATGAGGCTGTTTTTAACGCTGACACTATATTCACGTTGATTTGAGTTTAACATCAATAATAGCATGTTTTGTCGTTTTTATTTTCACCAATATTTGCTCCATGGAGTATCAAATAAACCTTTGAATGTCTGTTCCCGCCGCTCATGTGAGCTCGTCTGCCCACAGCGTCAGAGAGGCACCGGCGGACATGACGGGCGTGGACGAGCTGTCCGACAGCACGGAGGTGGTGGAGATGGAGGACGTGAACCCCACCCAGTTCCAGGTGGAGAAGCACTCGTGGGACGGCCTGCGGAAGATCATCCACAACAGCCGCAAAAACACCGGCGTGGTCATCAACAAGGCGCCGCACGACTTCCAGTTCATCCAGAAAGACGAGGCCAGCCCGCACTCCCACCGCATCTACTACCTCGGTAAGGAGGAGCTGAGGTCTGAACACGGGGCGTGTAGGGTCGTTTTCTGTGAGTCCAAGTCCGAAAGAAACTAAAAACATGTTCTCATGTATGCTTTGATTTTTATTCACTGCAAACAGTCTGAACTCACTGGATTTATTTCTGTTAGTTTTATTATTATCATTTCGGATCAGCAGCACAGAAAAGCTGGAATGGTTTATTAGTGAAATATTGATTTTGAGTTCAGGATTTGAAGCGTTTTAGTTATTTTTGTTCTACATTCATGAAAGTGTGCAGCTGTCTGTGGCGGTCGCCTTTTTTTTTCCTTTTTGAGTTGAGAAATCTCCTCGTCTTCAGCTGTTTTTTTTAACCTTTTTTTTGGATTTACCATGTCCTGGATGACTGAGAATCTACACCAGCATATCACCTTTTTTTATTTTGTTTTTGTTTCTGAATTCTCCTCACCTTCTTTTCTGCAGCCATGCCTTCGTAAGGTGCTCAAAATGTGGCTCTTGTTGAGAAATGCATGCACGTTCCTGAGAAGATGTGCTCATAAACGCAACATATCTTCTTTTAAAATCTTTATGCACTTTCCTTTTCTAATGCAGCCACCTTAGAAGAGTAAACCAGGTTATTGTTAAAATGTCATACTGCTCTCAGACCTTACTTTTTGGTCTTATTGCTAAAAACAGTCTGTTTTTCCGTTTTTTCTTTAAGAACAGTTTCATATTTTTTTCTCCCACGCTTGTGGAAGAACTGAAGCTCCTCCCTCTTTGCATCCCAGACACTCTGCATTTATAATTGATTATAAAATAATAATTAAAGCTCCACATTTAAATAATTTAAACTTAGCAGAAGCTATGAAATGTTTCAAACCAGCAGGTCTGAGGGGCAGATGTTTACCAACAAATAAACAGAGATGACAAAATATGAAATTCTCTGGGTTCGTGCTGTCTGAATCAAAAGTCAGCAAAAGCAAGAATCACATCTCTTTTTTGTTTTTTTTAGATGTGCATTTTTATTTACACGTCCCAACTTATTTTCCTGATATGTGCTGTACAAAAACTGTCCAAACTGAACACATCCCATTTCGGATAAGGAGGTTTTTGACACCTTTATGTGTTTTTTGATCATATTTAGTTACTTTAAAGGTTTTATTGTCAAAAGGAGCTCCAGTCGGTGTGCGCTGGACAAAAAAAAGGAACTGAACCAGGAACATTTTTGTGCTTCGTGGACATTTTTCTGCTTTTTTTAGCATTTGTGGGTATTTTTGTTGCCTCAAGCTGGAAATTGTACCATTTTTCCAGAGATGTGTCATGAAAATGTGGATTACACCAACAGGAGTTTGGTGTTTGACAACACCTTTCTTTTGTTGTCGATCACCACAGATTGTGACTTTTAAAACCCTTTTCAATAGTAAGTTTTTACAGATAAAACGTTGTGAATTTTAAGAATGTAGCATCTCTGTAGTCTTGGTGACCAGTTGTGTTAAAACAGCTAATTTTAAAAATAGATTATTCCTAAAAACTAACGTTACTTAACCAGACAACCATCCTTTTAGGTCGTCTGTGTTTGTGCTGTTGTGTATATTTTCAATCTTTAGTTGCCAGATGGCATTATGGATAAGTTATAACCTTTTACGTGATGTTAGTATTTTGCAGTTGTTGATTCTTTAATAAAAGCGGCTCATAATGATCAACACAGAAGCCAGTGAGTGTCTGAAAAGCATGTTTTTCCATTTTCCCTGCTCGAAATATGTTGGCTCTCCAGCTGAAGTTTCTCTTTACTGAGGAATCTTTTCTTTATTTTTTCCTATTTTGTTTTCTTTCTCGATGCTCTCCTGCCTCTTTTTAGCCATTAATGCATAAATTGGGCCATGAATATGGCGTTGATGAGCATGTAAACACTCCTTACGCAGGAGACATGATCTAGCTCCTCCGGACTTCTCGCCCCTTGCTGTTTGAGAGCCGTGCTGCTGACCTGAGTTAAACCAAATCTCACCTGCTGTTTGACGGGTCGGTATTGCTCGTGGGCTTACGGGTGGTGACTGTCATGTCTGCCCTCGCAGGAATGCCTTACGCCAGCAGGGAAAACGCTTTGCTCTACTCAGACATCCCTAAGAAGGTTCGCAAAGACACACTGCTGGTTTTGACGTGGAAGCAGATGCTGGATCGTTTTCAGGTAAGGAGGATGCCTTGTTCTTGCTTTCTGTCATTTAGATCTTGTCAGAAGTCTGTGCTAATGATAGCTGAAGCTCCTGAACGTTATAAATATGCAGTATGCAGATATGCTTTCCAGCTGATGTGCCGATCTTCATTAATGAGGAAGGGAAACGTGTTTTAGTCACTGGCACGTGACGACATTCTCTAAATTCTTCCCCGCAGTTTGTCCTCCTAAGCAAAAACTCCCTTTGACCTGTTCTGGTGTTCTCACAGTGTGTTTCTCCTCCTGTGACCCCTGACCCCTGACCCCAGGCCAGCCCTTACCACGGGGGCTTCTCTCGGGAGGAGGAGCTGCTGCGGGAGAGGAAGCGTCTTGGCGTGTCTGGCATCACCTCCTACGACTACCACCGACCCAGCGGGCTCTTCCTGTTCCAGGCCAACAGCAGCCTGTACTACTGCCGCGATGGCGGAAACAACACTTTCAACGTGAGTCGAGGAGTCAAAACTTCAACGCAGCACGTAAACGATATGAATACTTACAGCTTCCCACCAACCCTTCATTCAAGTGTAGCGTTTCTGGATTTCTTTAAAGTTACTTTAACTCTGTTTAATGTGTCAGTAAGACTATGAACATTTAAAATCACTTTAAAATGTCCTTTTTCATTTTTTTCCTCCACATTTTAGGGAGACAGTGAGTCCAAACCTTAAAGAAACCTTCAGTATTCAGCCTGAAAGTTTAACAGAGAACTAAAACAAAGATTGTTTCAGCTCTGGTCGCAGTTATAAAATCATTAAATGTAACTTATTTTATTTTAGTTTTAATGCTTCCTAACAAGATTGCATTAGCAAAATATTAGGTTTTTTTTTGTTTTACTTCAGCGATGATCATGCTGGTCATGTCCAAGTTGTCCCATAAAATCAAACTCAAATATAATAAAGTATTAAACATTAACAATACAAATACTTTGGCAATTATAAAGCTAAAAGCAGTTTTTCAGCTTTTAAAATAATGTGTATATCTGCTCACTTTTTAATGTTCTCAACAAAATGTTTTTGGTTCTTAGACAAAACGACTAATAGATGATTTGTCAACATTTGCTGTGTTTGTTTTTTTTATTTATTTCTCCAGACTTCTCCAATGAAGCCCGCAGAGATCAAGAGCCAGAATTCAGGCACTCGAATGGACCCCAAGGTCTGCCCCGGAGACCCCGACTTCATCGGCTTCATCAACAATAACGACATTTGGATGACAAATATAAAGACGGGGGAAGAGCGGAGGCTCACGTTCTGTCATAAAGGTCACAGCTGGGTTCTGTTCATTCGTTCAGCCTTCCTGCAGACTTACTGTTGCTTTATTTTATTTTTATTTATCTTTATTATAGGCGCTGATAACCCAAGGGATGATCCTAAATCTGCCGGTGTGGCCACTTTTGTCACTCAGGAAGAGTTTGATCGCTTCACTGGATACTGGTGGTCTCCAGTCGCTCATGAAGGTGAATGTCACATTATTATAAACATGTATTTTCAGGGTGCCAGGTTGTTTCCAAACAAGAACAGTAAGTGTGCAGTTTCATGTTTAACGTGAACGTGTGTCCGCTGTCTGCTGGTTTCTCTTCGCTTTAGGACCAGATGGTGGTAAGACTCTGCAGATCCTGTACGAGGAGGTGGACGAGTCCGAGGTGGAGATCATCCACGTCCCATCTCCGGCTCTAGAGGAGCGCAAGACAGACACCTACAGATATCCACGTGCAGGTGAAGACAGAAAGATTGTTTTCTAAGCGTGCTCCGCTGGTCTTTTAGCTTTGTAACCATACAGAACGACACCACTGGTCGTACGGAGCAGGATTTGTGGCTTATTGAGGGAACTTCAGGGTCAGTACCATGAAGCTGGGTTTACATGTCAACACACTGCCTCTCAACCAATCCATGACCTTAAAAAAATGATAAATAAAACAAGCCTTCATGTGCCATTTTATTCAAACTAGAGGACTTCCTGTAGGCTTTACAATACGTTGCCAGGAGTCTTTTGTAGGTCCCGGATCGATACACCTATGTCCCGAATTTCATCCGCGTACGTTAAAGTGGTCAGAGGGGCTGATTTCCAGAAGTTTGCCACGCCCGCATCTGGATTTTTGCACCTCACCATATTTACGCTACTATAAATAACTACCAGGTTTAATGATGAAATAATAGTAGCTTTAATGGTTTTAGCTACTTGAGCTGTAATGCCGTGGAACCCCTATTGGTAAGATTATTGCCATTATTCATGATTTGGGACTTAATTCGATTTGATGCAACTCTGTTTCGTTTGTGTCCAGGCAGCAGGAATCCTGATATCACTCTCAAGATGGCAGAAATCAAGACCGACAGTCTTGGAAATGTGAGTTGTTGCTATTTTGACGTTTTGTGTTAATTCACTCGGAGTGAATATTGTTTTGGTTTGTGCTGAGCTCTGGTTCTTCCTCAGATTGTCAGCACGCAGGAGAAGGAGCTGCCTGTTCCCTTTTCCAGTTTGTTTCCCAACATCGAGTACATCACCAGAGCTGGGTGGACGAGAGACGGTCGATAGTAAGTTTGTTCTGAAATGATTAGAAACAGCGTAAAACTCCGGCGGCAGGCTCACAGCCAGAGATTAGATACGCCGAAGTTCCCGTTAGTCACGGCTCTTCTTCTGTGATCTCAGCGCGTGGGCGGTCATGATGAACCGACGGCAGCAGCACCTCCAGTTAGTCCTGCTGCCTCCTGCGCTCTTCATCCCCGCACACCCGGCCGAGGCCAGGCAGGAGAGCCTGGAGGCCCTCGGGGACGCCGTCCACCCCTTCATCATCTACCAGGAGAGCAGCGATATCTGGATCAATGTGAGGTCCAGCATCTCGTGTGTCGCTGCTGTTCTTAGAGAACCTTTCAGATGCATTATTTTTCTTTCTTTGCGTGCTGCAGGTCCACGACATCTTTCATCCCTTCCTCCAAACGACTGATGACGAGTTCACCTTCATCACAGTGAACGAGTCCAAAACAGGCTTCTGCCACTTGTATAAGATCACCTCGGAGTTACAGCAGAGGAGCTACCACTGGGCTGAGGGCTACACACACTCTGAAGGTAACACTGCTGGGACGGCACAGGGTGCAGATGTTACATTATATGTAAAAATTAATACATTTAAAATTTAAAACCTACAGTTTAAATCATGACATGCTGTGTAAATGTTTGGGTAGGTCGTTTGCTGTCGTGTTTGAGTTTTATAGTTTTGTTTGCTTTTTGCGTGTTTGCATTTCAACGCCGTTTCTTTGCTTTTCTGCCGTCAGATGATTTCAGGTGTCCAGTTAAAGAGGAGGTGACGGTGACCTGTGGGGAGTGGGAGGTGCTGGCCAATCACGGAGCGAAGGTAGGAGCCCCGCCGACGCCGCCTGCTGAAATGTTTACTAATGGGCTAAAATGGGCAGCTTGTGTTTGTCTCTCAAGAGCCCTGAGAAACGAATAAAAAAAACAAAAATAAAGGGTGGAATATTCATGCTTCTTTAACTTTAAATGCTCTTGAACTTGTTGGTGGATATAAAACCTGCCGAGTGTCTAATGACTTCAATCTGAACTCTCCTCCTCTTCATCTGTCTGTTTCCTTTCACGCTTTTTTTTTCTTAATCTCAACCCTCAAGATGTAATTATATGCTCAGATTGGAATATTTTGGTTAATATTTAGACCAAACAACAAGGCAGATGTTTGTATTTGTTCCACTAAAAGATTAAAGATTTAAAAAAGGAACTATTTACAATTTCTTTAATCCAAAACTTAAATTGTTTGAGTCTCAAAGTTGTAGTTTTGCTGCTACAAACAACATTTTTTCACGTCGTATGACATATTTACAAAACATGAAGCACATTTAAAAACACAAAAGGCTGTAATTTCAGTAGCCTTGCTGATGATTCAGATGTTTAACCCTCATTTTGTAGCTTCGTGGCTTCATATCGACACACACACAGGTATATATCTCACTGTCTGTGCTGCTCTTATTGTTTTAACTTAAATCCTCAATTTTACCAAAACATTCCCTGTTTCTCTGACACTTTTTTCATCATTTCCCATTTTTTATGACAAACTCTTCTGAGGCGGTGCTTTGTTCAGTGTAAAAAAATAAAAACTTTCCAGAAATGATCAGTTTTATTGAACTGTTAGACATCATTAAAAACATTTTCTGTTCGGTCTTTCAGCAGAAAAGGCTGCATATTAAGATGAATTTGCAGAAATAAATAACTGTAACCAGAGTTAAAGTTTTTTTCTCCTCTTCTGTTTGTGCGCAGCGGTCGTGCAGTCCTCAGATTTGGGTGGATGAGGCGGCAAAGCTGGTTTACTTCCAGGGCACCAAAGACTCGCCGCTGGAGCACCACCTGTACGTGGTGAGCTACGAGTCGCCCGGAGAAATCGTCCGACTCACCAAACCGGGCTTTTCCCACAGCTGCTCCGTGAGCCAGGTATCGTGTTTGAAACCGCCCACGTTTCTTTAAATGTCTCTAAACCTGGAAGTGAAGTCATTAAATAAGCCTCCTGTCGTTCACACAGACCTTCGACGTGTTTATCAGCCACTACAGCAGCCTGACCACCGCTCCGTGTGTTCACATCTACAAGCTGACGGGCTCAGAAGGCGACCCGCTGCACAGAGAGCCTCAGTTCTGGGCCAGCATGATGGAGTCTTCTGGTACCGACTCACTAAACGAGTGGTTGAGGGCAAAGACCCTCAGAGCTTTTAGAGCCACCGTTTTAGCAGATTTAGCTCTAATATTAGTACGAAATGTGTTTTTTTTGTTTGTTAGCAGGCTACCAGTTCGATGCGTCCTCTGCAGAGATTTTTAGCTTCACAGGGAAGTCGGGCTTTGAGCTGTACGGCATGCTGTACAAACCAAACCACCTGGTTCCTGGCAGGAAGCATCCCACTGTTGTCTTTGTCTACGGCGGTCCTCAGGTTAGATTCTTACGCTTTAAAGTGAAATTTACATTGTGATGTCTCAACCTATTGTTTAGGTGGATTTACCAGGACTTTAAAGTGAACTTCTTTCATGTTTGTCCCAGTTTGTGCCCGTGAATTAACAGGTACTTTCATTGCATGCCTTCGTTGTTCGTCCAGGTGCAGCTAGTGAATAACTCTTATAAAGGAGTGAAGTATCTGCGGTTGAGCACGCTGGCGTCTCTGGGCTACGTTGTGCTGGTCATCGACGGGCGGGGCTCGTGCCAGCGAGGGCTCAAGTTTGAAGGAGCCGTGAAAGACAAGATGGTAAACGAGGCAAAGCCCCAACTCTTAACAAAGATAGAAAGATAAGCATGTTTTAGCCAGTTTTCTTTGTGTTTCACTGTCTAATACTTGTGTAAACGGAGCACACAGTGACACATTTTAATGACCTCTGAGGGAAACGTGTTTTTAATTTTTTTATTTTTTTTATCCAGGGTCAAGTGGAGATTGAAGATCAGGTGGAGGGTTTGCACTACGTCGCTGACAAGTATAAGTTTGTGGACCTTAGTCGTGTCGCCATCCACGGCTGGTCGTACGGAGGCTTCCTGTCTCTCATGGGTCTCATCCACAGACCGGACGTTTTTAAGGTCAGAAATACAACATTTCCTCGGTTACTGCAAAGATTCACGCTCACAGCTCGCATATTCTGAAAAGCTTTAGGTACTTTGAGCCATTTGACTCTGTTCTCCTGCTTGTCTCTGTCGATTTGTACCAGATTTTATTTTATTTGATCCTTTTTACGTTGCTCCAGTTCAAGCTCACAGTAAATGAACTAAGAAAGAAGTATTTGTCACTATCACAAGACGTGTTTGTGTCGCTCATATTTAGCAATAAAGTTTAAACTATCTTTATAATTCCTGAAGTATGGAAGACAGGGTTCCTACTATGGAAAAGTTTGGAATTAGTTTTTAGTGTTTTCCAGGTCTGGATAAATGAGGATAAAAGAAGAGCAGAAAAAGATTTTCCACTTTTTTTGGACATAATAGATGGACATATTCAGAGGAATTTACACCTTAAGGATAAGGTTTTGACCATCAGAGTCTTTGTTTTTTGAATTTCTGATTGAAACCTTTAGACCACATACAGTAAAGGCAACATATTCATTATATTTTATTACTTTAAATTTGCGATAATAAAAAGCAGCACTGTATAAACCCTCACAGGAAATTTATAGATGTTTTAATGTCTGAAAAAAGGCTTAAAAGTCCACAGAAATCTTGAAAATCTGGAAAAGTGTGTGCATTTATGATTGGAAACTTGTATAAAACCCTGGAAAAAGTGTCAAAACATTTATCTGCACAATAAGGCCTTAAAAGTTGATCGAAGAACTCCTGGCAGAAGCACAGAGGACCCTGGTTTGTTGGTAACTTTGAGTTATTTTTCCATTTGAACTATTTAAAGCGTTGAAAAGCTCGTGTTTGTCCTCTGGTTTGTTGATTAGGTTGCCGTTGCAGGAGCTCCGGTGACCTTGTGGATGGCCTACGACACCGGCTACACGGAGCGATATTTGGACACGCCTGACAAAAACCAAAAGGGATACGATGCGTGTTCTGTCGCCCTGCACGTCCACAAACTTCCCAATGAGTGAGACCCGCCTTAATGCTTTCACTACACGAACATAAAACCACTCCCATCACTGATGACGTGACGTCATTCATTTACTCTACACCAGTTAAAAGGCCCGATCCATGTTTTCTTGACAAACTGATTGCCTTCTGCTGCAAATTAAAGCAAACGAGCTGACCGACGTGTCGACTAATCTGTGTTTTTGTGCTTAAACAGGCCGAACAGATTGTTGATCCTGCACGGATTTCTTGACGAGAATGTGCACTTTTTCCACACAAACTTCCTGGTGTCTCAGCTCATCCGAGCGGGAAAGCCCTACAGCCTACAGGTGCAGTAAAGATCTTTCTCTTTCAATGGGAGGAACATACTTATCATAAGATCAGCACGTTTGAGATAATCAGATTTATCGGCTCTTGTTTGGGACGAATGTGAGAATTGTGGTGTTTTTTTTCTCCCGTCTCCAGATTTATCCCAATGAACGGCACAGCATCAGGTGTCCGGAGTCCGGGGAGCATTATGAGATCTCGCTGCTGCACTTCCTCCAGCAGAACCTCTGATAAGCCTCTTCACACACTGACCTTCCTCTCCTGGCTTCCTACCCTCCTCTCCTTTCAGCTCCAAACCTAAATCACCTCTCGCTCGATTTCACGATCAGTCGAATGCGAACTTCACGGAAGCATTTCACACCTCAAGAGATAACCGACAGTCTTAAAGCTGCAGCAGCGTTTCAACATTAAGATATTGTTACAAGATTTAAAATGTTGTCTCTATAAATAAGAGTATCGGGGCCCTTTGGTGGCCTTTTAAGCTGCTTTTTGAATGTTTAAGGGTTGTTTTAACCCACAGAGGGCACTGTTGACTCAGAGCAAACAGAGATGAAGCTTTCAGAGCTCGAACTGATGGTTAAAAAAAAGAACAAATGACAGAAATTATTATTATTGTGCTTTTAAAATGCTGTTTGCTGCACTACAAAGCAGCACAGCACAACGCAAAAACAGACAAACGTGGACCTTCTTCTGTCGTTTTAAAAAGATTTCTCTTTTTGGTTTTTTTTCTGTGGCTTAAAAAAAGATCTCCTTTCTCTCTTTCAGACAACTCTTTGTTCGACGTGTTTTTATTTTTATTCTGTTGTAACAGAAAAAAAAAGCGAAATTCCACACTTCTAATATAAGATTATAAACTCTTAAACATTCGTGAACTGGTGGGCACATGTAGCGACCTCTCGCTGTTCTTCTCGGTCGTTCGCTTTAACTTCGTGGGGAACTTTTTCTTTCTTCTGCTGCTGAAGACTTTTGCACAGTACGTACTTGCCTCGATGCCAAGAAACTGACCTATATAAAGATATCTGAGAGGACTGTTGGCAGTCTCGGGTGCCTTGTATTAGTTTAGGAGCGCCTGCTCGTGAAGAAAACGTATATCAGGGAATCTGACACGCGAGCCTCACGCCGCCTCGTTTCGGTCCCATGAAACTCTGTAAGCGGAGCGAAACATGACACGTCCGTGGTGAAATGTACTCTCAAGTTTTGAAGAAATAAACAGAAGTGAACAATCTTTTTCAATGACTTGTTATAGAGCCTTTTCTTTTCTTTTTGCCAGCCGCCTTAGTGAGGTTTTGCGAGGGGTTTGAGACCTGAGCCTGACTCAGAAAGCACGAAACACGACCGGACTGGAACTAAATCCACTTTAATTAACCCCAGTGACACAAATGAGGAAGCTCTTGAGACAAAAAGTTTAAAAAAAAATAATTCTTTTACATCAAAGAGCTTTTGAACTGGATGAAAAACAATACAATTTTCATATAAAATCCACCTTGATATGAATATTTTCTTCTCTTATCCATGAGCTCAGCGTGAATTAGTGAAGCTTTATTCTCATAATTATTAAATCCAAGCAAAATCTGTGTTAGGACTGGTAAAAATAAAATATATTTAAATTAATTTTGGGTCAAAAATGAATTGGGGACCACCGATTCACAAAAAGTAACTGACATTCTCAACCATTCATTCACATTTCATCTCAACAACTTTTATTTTACTGAAGGATGTTGGAGGAGCAGCATTATTTCCTCATACAGTTGTGTTTATTTTCACAGGTTCTGGACCCATTTTGTTTAGTTTGAATGTTGAAATTTGCATTAAGCCAATAAATTGACTCCAACATAAATCCTCACTTTCTCCCCACATCATTTAACTAATATCCATATATTCTAACCTAAATTTAATATAAAACAACCTAAATTAAATATAGTAAGACCAGTCTTTTCAGTATGATTCTTATAACGCAGAGATAAATGCAGCACCCGTTTCTCTTTAACATTTTAAAAACAGTTTATTTTTATCAAGTTCATACAAATAAAAAGACATTTCATTCTGTGATCAAATGTTTAAAGTTAATTAACTCAAATACATATAAAAACCCTTACAAAGGGAATAAAGTTGCAGTCAGTGTGACTGAAAGTATTTCTTATGCTTTGCATAAAAATATCCGATCGTCAGAGATCAGTGATGTGCGTTTACAGCTTTTTTTGTAGTTTTCAGTAGTTCAGCATCAAGTAAAAAAATGTTTTGTTTGATTTGAAGCGTCTTTAGTTTATGTGCTGTTCAGTCTGTTTGAGACGGGTTCATTGTTTCATCGATGCTGGTGCGATTTTAAGCAGCGTGGTCCTCAGAGAGCCGCTCTGTCCCGGTGTGACGCTCCAGAACATCGCCTGTCTCCTGGACTTTTGTCTCCGCCGCTGCCCGGCGTGTCTGGGATACTTTCCGTTGAGGTTTGAGCCACCGCAGCTGCTGAACCACCAGCCACCTGCGAGATATGAGCACCTTGTATAAAAAAAAATCAAGACTTCCGCTGACCTCCAAGTTCAGAAAGTTCGGATCAAGCTGGACGTTTTTTCAGAGGTGTTTGTACCTGAGAGCAGCTCGGCACAGTTGATGTCTGCAGTGAGGTCGTTGTCTCTGTCAGCCGTGGAGAAAGGAAGACCAGAAGCTTCGGGGGTCAAGCTTTTCTCCTGAGCTCCGGAGGAAGACTCCTGCTCCAGGTGCAGAGCGAACAAATTGTTTTCTCCGTCGAGTTGGAATTTGTAACGAGCCGCCTGCTGCTGCCCCGCCTCGTCGGAGAGCTCCACCTGCAGGACGTACTGGCCTTGTTTGGAAAGGGAGTGGATGCTGTCCAAACCCAGCCAAAACTCTCCTGAAAGACAAGAAATAAAAACGGTTATTTTGTTGATTTCAGGCTAAATTATCCTCAGTTCCTGCGAACATTTTAATGGAGGATTAATCTCACCGTCGAGGCTGCCGAAGCCTTTCTTGTAGTTCTCCCAAAGCTGGTCAAAGTTCTGGGATCCATCCTGACGTTTCTGGATGACTGTCCATCCACCATCTGTACAGAAACAGGACACATTTAAGTTAAAGTCACACAAATCTCTGCTGAGACTAATCGAAACCTCCCGACTTGGACTTCCTGCCTCACCTGAAGCCATCTGACAGAGGGCGTTGAAGGGCTGCGAGTTCTCAGGCTGGATCGTGTAGACGCCGCTGGCTCGCTGCCCTCGGACAAACAGGTCATGGCAGTCTCTGGGTAAACCTGCAAACACCCGATCAGGGTAAGAGTCAGTGTGACCTCCAGATGCTTTTTAGACATATTGATTGTTTTTCCTTTCGCCGTGTATCGAAGCTCTCTGTCCCTGAAGCTTATTTCTAACAGTAGCTGCTGCCCTCATTTTCTCTGATCTTTGCACCGCCTTTGAGCAGCTCTGCCAGCGAGTCAAACTTTATAACTCAAGGTGCAAAGGTGAGCTCTGTGCCTCTTATGTCACTTTATGATCCATCAATAACCTGTACGTGTTTGTTCTCACAGCTGACAGATAAAAAAAATACCTTTAACAGACGAACGGGTCTTAAAACTTTTATTTTTGTATCCAAAACCTGCCTCTGCTCTGAGTTTGTACTCGGTGTACGAGTTGAGCATTAACTCATGGTTTTCCTTGCAGCAGTTTGTTTTTTTTGAGGTTGAAAAAGTAGAAATGTTACCTTGGATGTGCTCCGCCTCGCCTCTCAGTGCCATCCCCTCGTCTCTCCGTCTGTGGGATTTCACTCTCTTATGTGCAACCTTCAGAAAACAGAGTCAAAAGATGAAATCCTTTCCATTTAAAAAAAAATAATAGACGGGTTTGTGTCTCGTGTCTCACCTTGCTCTGCAGGGCTTGTAGGTGCAGACTCTGCTTCTCCAGTTTGTCTTGTTGCTGCTGGATTTTCTCCACCAGCTGGTCGATTCGTCTGTTCTGAGACACCATCAACCTCTGGAAACAACAAAAACACTTTTCTTAAACACTTTCTTTTAAGCTCTTATTGCAGAAATCTCAGCTTTTTGAGAATCCTCATAAATGTGCCCTTCTGCTCACCTGGATGAATGAAAACCTCTCGTGCTCGCTGCCGTTGCTGTCCAGCGTCGGCTCTGTCAGCACCTCCTCCAGTCTGTCCATCCTGGACTTGTTGTCCTCCGTGTGCCGTTCCACCTCCCCCACCCTCAGCTTCACCTCCTCAGCCAGCTCCGTCAGCAGCCTGTACCTCTCCCCCGCCTCCTTGCTCTGAGCCTTCAGGGCTTCACCTTGCTCCTGCTGCTTCCTCTCCAGCTCCGCCGCCGTGCTGTTGAAGACCTTCAGTTTCCCGTTCACGTCCCTCATCTGGGCTTTCGTCTTGTCCACGTGCTCCTTCAGACCCTGGCCGAGCTGCAGGAGCCCGTGGGCCACCACGTTCACGTCGTCCCAGGAGGCGTGTTTGTCCCGGCGCTCCCTGTCGGTGGGGAACCCATCTCCTGCGTGGACCAGAATGGTCAAAAGTAGGATGAGAAGTTGAGGTATCTTCATCTTTGTGTCCTTGGTTATAAAAAAACAAGCAAAATCAGCTCTTCTTCTTGTGTCTCTCAGTTTGTTGTGTGCTGCTAAATGAGGCTTTTATAGGTTTGTGCTGCAGGAGAGGCCTCCTCTGATTGGCTGCTTAAAAAGGGAGGAAGAGGAGGGGAGGAAGAGGAGGGGAGGACAGAGGCGGGGAAAGCCCTTCAGTGTTAGGGTTTAGGCTATGATGCAATAAAACATTTATATTACTAGTTAGTGATGCAGGACAGTGATAACGATTCCTTTTTTAGTCCCAGTGATGCAGTTTTTTGTTTTTTTGCTGATTAAATTGATCTTTATGTGGTCTGTTGCCATTCAGGTACTATTATTACCCTGAATAGAGCGGAAAATTAAAATAGAAACTCAGGGTTTCGATTCTACGTTGGCTCTAAAGAACCGGAAAGAGAAAAGTTGCAAATATTTGGCACACCTGTGTGGGAAAAGTGAGGTAATTCTAATAACAGGGTTGTTTATTATTCTCAGAAGGACCTTTCACCCACATTTAAAAAAAACTTTATCAGTTTCAGCCTGATTAACGCACACAACCATCTACAACATGCTCTCCTTATCCTAGAAGCATCCTCGTGTTGCATCCCTAACGCGGTGCAGATAGTCAGCGCCGGCTGGTTTAGCACCCGACTCTCCAGTAAAGAGGCAGCTATCTGAGGTCGGAGGCTTTATCTCGGAGAGAAGCTGACCGGCTGCTGAAGGAGGAATGCAGGAGAAGATTCAGAGACGGAGGAGCCTCTGTGAGAAGTAGGGGAAAGTTCAACCCTCGGGCCTTTTTACTCACTCAGTCGTGACGTCAGAATCCTACGGTTTTACACGAACACTCCCAGACACAATGCCTTTGTTTTCCTGCCTGGAAATACCTTTGAAACACAGTTCATGTGTTGGCAAACAAAGACTGGAATATTCCTCTTAAAGGCCATCTTCTACTTGGGATTCATCATTCAATCTAACAAAATAATTGTAGTTTCTGTTTTGTTTTTTTAGGTTATGAGGGTTAATGACTTTAGAGGAACATGAAAGGTCGTAAACAATTTCACAAAAGGAAAACTGCTTTTTGTTTCACGCACCAGATGTTTGTCATGTGCTTTATCACATCACCATGACTCATGTTTGGATCCACCTGACTGTCCTGTTGGAAAGCAATCATTTAGGTCCTGAAGGAGGTATCTGACTGGGTTGTGACGCCTGCGCGAATTTTCACCTGGAATCGCTGATTGACACAGATTCTCAGCAGAATTTGAGCCCAAAATTTTGCCAGGAGTTTTCATTGACGCAACACAAAAATGCAGCTCTAGCCCTCTAGAATCAGCAAACCTAAACTGAGAAAGATGTCTGCAACAACACTAGAAGTATTTTGAGAGAAATTTAGTTGCGATATTTCATCGGTCATATTCAACAACCCCGTGATGCCCTGTGACTCAGACGTGGAAACTGAGAACCGTTGCGAATGTTTATTCGACCGGGTGAACATGGAGCCGTGTTTCCGCTTTTTCAGTGGCCAGTTTTTAAAAAAATCACATCTTTTTGTTTGTGCGTGCAGCTTGCAGAGCCGTATTCTTGTCTGTGCACATTATTTTGTTGTCCACATCAGCTCGTTTTATTCCCACCTTGGCTGCCGTCCCTGTGCGTTTATGGTTTAATCTGCTGGAGTGCACTTTTGAAATGAAGAGCGACACATTTGGACCAGTTTTCAGTTATTACCGTTTGTCACCTGCGTTGTTTTTAGACCTGGACATTATGTTTTCTCTCAGCGGAGAGCTGTCAGAACACAGCTCCAGCGCTCCAGGTGGGTTGGAGACACCTACTACGACTTTGTGACTATTTCAAGAGAAACAACTTCTTTGAACGTGTTCAAAACTTGAG
Organism: Kryptolebias marmoratus; assembly: GCF_001649575.2. Taxonomy (NCBI): domain Eukaryota; kingdom Metazoa; phylum Chordata; class Actinopteri; order Cyprinodontiformes; family Rivulidae; genus Kryptolebias; species Kryptolebias marmoratus. Next base: position 6,276,084 of record NC_051453.1, on the reverse strand, counting down.
CGAACTTGAGCCTGCGTGCCTCTGCAACCGACTGAAGTCACAAGATATTCAGGAGGCGTTAAATGAAGCTTTATGTCGATGTTACCAAGCAATCAGGACGACACGAGTATTGTTTACTGCTCAAGATGAGCGGGAAACCCATCAGGGTTCGTCCCCTGGGGAGCAGGAATGCTGAGAAATTTGGTGGCAACAATCCACCCAATTATTGTTGAGGTATTTCTGTCTGTGCAGTAATTATAACCTGGCAAACACAACCACAGAAACCACACAGGGGGGGCAGAGTTCGGTGAGGTTAAAGGTCGTGTGGAGTCACACAAAAACAGCCATGATGTAAAACAAATATTTCTGCTGGTATTTTCCATCTTTCAGCCAACAGAGAGAGTTGGCAGGGATTTAAAACGACTGACTCGTTCGTTAAAATAAGATGGAACAGCAGATTTAACGGCTTTATATAAGTTTATTGGTAATAAAAATAATTTAAAAATCATGTGGGTCAGAAACTTTGTTTTTTTTTTTTGTGTTTTCTGCCAATAGTAAAACCCTCCATGAAGCCCATAATGATTCAAAATGTGACGGATGGTGGGATCAGACGGTGTCGACTCTGGAGTTCAGCTTGGATGGTTTCTTTGGTTCTACCATCGACCCGATCCGTCTGATCGACCTGGGGTTGCAGTCCTCTTGCGTCCACATCCTGGGGTGTTGGCTGCAGTCCCCTGAACTCCGGTCAGAGGAGCATGAAGCAGCTTGGAGATGCTCTTGTAGCTTTTGCCTTTAACACGGTTATCTATAATCTTCTCTCTGAGCTGCTCAAACAGCTCTCAGCTTTTATTTCTCTGCTCCGTGTTCAGTGTGATGAACACGACGGTGGCTCGTTTTTTCCGTTTAAACGGGCTGAAGAGAAGCTTGAAGCCAGTGATACTAATTAAGGTTTGAAACATGACTATAATGCAAAGATCAGTAGTCTCTTTAAGGGTACCAACAGATCTGTCCGTACTAGTTCAGAAACACTTTTTGTTTTGTTTAGACATGCTAAAGGCATCTAGCTCTGCATTAGATGGTTGTTTTTAGCTGAATCATGTTTCAGTGAGCTGTAAGAAGTTTGTCCACGTCTGCATACACGCCTAAATCTCTGCTTTTATAAGTAGTTTTAATGAAGTTCCAACTGTCCGCTGCAGGGTAGAGGGAGGTTTTGTTTCACATCGGGAACATCGCTGCTCCTGCTGGTGTCTCGGTGCACGTACTCGTGCACGCAGACTGCTGCAGCTCTGCACGTATGTCCTCGAACCTGACGCCCTCGGCCGGCGTGAGTCACGTCGAGGGTTTGTGCTGAGCTTTCACAGGGGCTCATGAGACAGTTCTTCCATCCCAGCTGTGTCAGGACACAATGTTCGACAGAGAGAAGGAGCCACGGCTCCATTACATTAACAGCTGCTTCCTGTGAGAGGAGGTGTGGGCCGGACCCGACCGGACCGTCTGTTCTGGGTTAAAGCAGGACTGCACGGTCATCAGAAACACGATCAGAATGTTTGAAAGCCCAACACGTTCTGGACTTTTCAAAATGACTATTTAAGGTGTTTTTTTGTTGTTTCTATTAGCAGCTTATCTTAAGCCTCTGTATTTATTTAAGCTGAGGCGATCCCTTTTTTTAAATAATCTTCATTCTCTTTGTTTGAGTTATTGTGAAAGATTTTGCTTCAACAAGTGGAATCTTCTAGTTATTTCAACAAAATTAAAAGCTTTAATCCTCTCTTATGAAAGCGAGTTCAATAGATTCGCGTCCAACTATCCACAGCTTGTTTGATCTGTTCAAAGCTGCGTTATTTATTGTTTTTTATTGGATCACGGACCATTTTCTTTAGATGTTCCCTCAGGTTTTCCCATTGGCCAGATTAGATCAGATGAATGGACGTCTTGCTGGGCTGCGATTGGTTGTTTTCTCCATTAATGGGCCTTTATCATCAGAGGACACCGATGCTGTTTTAAGACATGAGTCTTTTGTCCAAGAGTGGGACAAAATCTAAAAATGTCATCATTGTTCTGCTTGTGGTTGATGTTGCAGCATCAGATATTAGTAATTCGGTAAAAAGATTTTGCTGCTCTTGGTTTTCAAAGTTATCATTTTAGGATCATGTAGCATTTTTTGATGATTGTAGAATGGGTGTATTGTGATTATTATTGGTATTGAAGCTGAAGATGATAAACATCAGGTATTGTATTTTATCCTGCTGTGATTGAATACAACATTTTTAGTATGTAGTTTGATTACATACTCCTCTGGAGATAAACCATATGTTTTCTGCTGTCTCATCTTTGCTGTAGTGACATTCTGTTATGTATGAGTTTATCTAATCGCTGAGATAAACGCAGACTGAAGCAGATAAGAACAGCAGCTTATTTTACGGACTCTGAAGGCGTCGGGGACGATTTTCCTGCTTATAAACCTCCAATGTTAACATGAGCTTAAACGAGACAAAATGCCTACAACTTCTACATTTCCCAACATAAGATAAAACTCTGACATGAAAGGTAACAAATGATTAAAAAACTTTTAAGATATTTAAATATATATAATTAAATTAAACTGTAATATAATGTGTTTGTGGAGTGAGCCTGAAGCAGATGCAGTACGATACCAAACATGCTCTTTTTTTAGTGCCAACTTTGTTGTTTTAGTCAAAATTCAACGTTTTTATACGAGTTGTTTTTGACAACAATGAAAACACCCGAATGGTGACTGAAGATGTGACTGAAAAAACGAATCTACCACAACAACTCCAACATGACAATCAGCTTCAGTGTAAAACCTTCATCTTTTGTGGGTCACTGAGTTTGGATACAACTTTCCAATCTAATCTTATTTATTATTATGTACACCTTTTGTAATCTTGAAAGTTTTATTCACATGTTAAACTGTTCCTGCCAACCATGGCTCTTGATTTGATGGTTTTATGGCAAAGTTGAAACGTACAAGCCGATTGTGTTTATCTGTTTATTTGTGGGGCTGTTAAACGAAGATAAATACGACAACAACAGAGCTGGGTGACACTGACGGGGAAATATACGATAAAACACCAAACTGTTTCCAAGCATCGGAGCGAGCCTATCTGCAGATTAAAAACTTTGAAAGGCAGCGTTTGGATTCCTGAAACATCCTGAAACCTTCCTGAAATGTGTGCGATCCGCAGCGCTCTGCAGGAACACAGCATGTTCCTTGGTGCACATGTGCAGGCATGTGTTGACTCAGAGGGGTGGAGGTTCGACTCCAGTGGGTTAGTATGTGAAAGGTCAGGCCGTTGTTACGTCTCCGGCTCGTTGCATCAGGAACCCCCCCCCCCCCCCCCCCCCCC
>NC_051453.1:6266169-6272651 GCF_001649575.2 Kryptolebias marmoratus | reverse complement strand
CCATCGGAACGTGATTCGGATCAGGCGCACGCGGGGCCGCGGCGGCACAACGGGACCCTGAACCTGTGGCAGAAAAACACGCAAGAAAGTATTTTTAACTCCCATCCTGAACTTTGACCTCAAGGGTTTCGACAGGAATTATCAGAAACCTCAAATAACAAACAGCAGAACTTTGAGCGGAGGAGCAAAGTCGAACGGCCCGCAGAGAGTTGGATGATTTAAGATGTGGAGAATATTATTATTTAATCTGATTATAATTTATTTCTGCCTGCACTTTATTTACAAATCATTCAGTTAGCTGCCAAACTTGATTAATGTTCACAAAGTTCATTTATTTACACGACTTTTCATAAACTTTGTAAACAAATGACTGTAATTTCTGATTGTTACCCTCACATGTAAACAACATGTCCTAAATATAATATACATCATTTTACATTGTTTACATTTTATATTGTTTATATTGTATTTGTTTGTTTTGTGCAACATTACAAAACCCTGTTTGTGTTTTACCCCATTAAAGCTAAATAATAGTTGTTTTTTTGTCAGAGTTTGTCTTATAAGCGTTCACGCTGCTTTTTCACAATAAGTAGAAAAGTTTTCATCTAGTTGAACATTTTTCTCTTCATCTTTTCTTTCTTTAAAGTGTGCATGTTCAGGTAAAGTCCCTCAGACTCAAGCCTTCATACTAAAGAGGCAACATTTTTCACTGTTTTTACACAATAAAGCCAAACTATCATCCATTTAATCAACATTTAACTCAGTAAAACTGAATTAGCTGCCCTCTAATGGATTAGTTAGTTCAGCTCTTTTGAAGCTTGGAGGTTTATGAAAAGGTTTTAAACAATATCTTACCTGTTGAAGGTTCCTGGAAGTTCATTTTGAGCTAAAACAACTCCAGGATTAAAAAAAAATCCAGTTTGTACATTTTGAACATCAGATCGATGGCCAGGATTAGTAAGAATAGCTTAACACCCATCAGAACAAACTGGGAACTTTATTTAAAATGAAAACAACAATAAAACTGGAGCTAAAACGGCGTTTCGGAGGACGAGCTGCTTTGGCAATGAGCAGAAGGAGGAAAAGGTGTTTATTTAAGGGTTAAATTCAGTAAACCGGATCCTGAGCTTGTAAATGAACATTTCATGAGTTCTTTAAAGAAATATTTTGACATTTTAGTCAACTTTAGGTGTTTTTACAGTGAAACGTGAGGCAACCAGCAACCTGTTTTAGGTTGTTGAGCAACTTTACTCTCCTGCTTGTATATCTGTGAACTAAAAACAGAAATGTAAAATATTCTTAACGCGCAGCAGATGTTTAGAATAAAACCTTGTCTGGCGGCTCTGTTTATTCGTTCGGAGCCACGCTCTTCATCTCTGCCTCTTCTCAACATCCTTTTTTAAAGTTTTTTTTTTCCACATCGCTGCACTTTTGGCGGAGTGGAGAAGTGGGTGAAAGGTTGTGCCCGTGAGCGGCTCGTGCACAACATGCTGACGTCACGAGGGATTCAGTAAAAGCAGACGTTATTTACAATTCGCAGGCTGACATCCCTTCGCTTCCATCGCAGCGACCTTTTACCCAGATTCCTACGCTCCCAGCGCATCTCTTCCCTCGAGTCCTTCCTCGCTTTGAAACCTGTTCCCTTTCTTCTTTTTTTACAATCTCCGTTTGCACTTTAACCCAGAGAGAAGCTGCTTCCTCTGGAAGGAGAAAACCAGACGTGGGCCTGGAAGTTAACGGCTGGCTGATGTGTTGACGGTGTTTATTGTGATCTTATAAAAGCTGGTTTAAATCTGCTCTCTCACTCTTTGTTTCTTCCTTTTCTTTAATCCAGTCCCATCAGACGCCACGCGGGCTTTTAGGTTCCCCCTGAGAATAAAACTCTGGTCCAACTTTTAAATGTTTTTATCCCTTGATGCATTTTTTTAACTACATGATTCAGTTTTGGGACTTTTGTGGGTTTTAGATCGACCAATAGAAGGATGGAGAGTTCTCAAATCTTTGATTTTATTTTCAGCATTAACATTACAGAACTGCTGAGGTGGATTTTCATAAACATAATAGGAGCTTTCTGCTCCAAACTTAGTTGTTAAAACAAAAACTGTTCTCATTTTAAATAAAAAAGGCACCTTTTGACAATAAGGCCTCCTGTATAAAGGATTAAATAATGGTTTATAAGTTTGTAAATGCTTTATAAAACGATTAACATTAATTTATATAAAAAATATTGTTCAAATATTGAAGTTAAGGCGCTCTGCTTTCATTCATTTCTTTCATAATTTAGATTTTAAGTATCAAACTGGTGTGAGACACCTTTATGTAAGCACTCAGAGGATTTTGTTTTGGCATAAAAAGTTATTTAGTTAAAAAATACAAACTGAGCAACTAGCAATAAATTACATTTATTTGAATAAACAAAAGTGCCAAACGATGAGCCCGCTTTAATATATAAACAGTGTTGTATAAATACTTTTTAATGCTTTATAAATTGTATTTTTTATGAAGGGGGCTCTTATTGTGAAGTGATGGCAAAAAGAAAAAATTTTTTAGGCAAACCAGGGTTTGATTTTCACCCTCCTTTAAAATGTTTTATCAGTTTTTTTGCTCTGTTTGTTTTGAAATCAAAAATTTCTCATTTTTTCTTTTTTTTTAAGTCTTAACATGTAAATGTTTTAATGTCTGTTTAAAGTCTTCTCTTGCTTATAACAGATTTACCCACTAAAAAAGCAGAAATCCTTCAAAACGGATCGATTAATGTTGTTTGAACGGCTATAAGAAAAGCTCTGATTAGATGAAAAGTGTCCCAGCACCGGTGTTGTGCCAAAAAGTGATTCTCTGCCAAAAACTGATCGGGTGAGATCGGGCGCGCCCCCGCGAAGGAGCGCGCTGCGGGACTGCGCTCAGCCTGCTTCAGTGTCTCGTCGAGTCTTTTCGAAGGTTTTTCTCGGTCGTTTAGTTGTTTTAGACAAATTATGTAAACACCAAAAACACACATATAGTTTATTAGCCAAGATTACAACAAAGGTTCTTCTCGTTTACCCTTTTCTCTCTCTAAGACTTGCGATGTTCTTTTCACGGGTTATCGGCACTAAGCTTGTTTAAATTTCGAACAACTGTGTGGTTACTGAACTGTGATGGAGTTAGTTGGAGGAAAGTTACATCCATCACAGTTCAGTAACCACACAGTTGTTCGAAATTTAAACAAGCTTAGTGCCGATAACCCGTGAAAAGAACATTTTTATTGCTATATTCCCGTTAGGAATTGAAGTGATCAGATATTTATGATAAACGATAAAACACGAGAATGACTCTCACGGGGAAACATCGCAAGTCTTAGAGAGAGAAAAGGGTAAACGAGAAGAACCTTTGTTGTAATCTTGGCTAATAAACTATATGTGTGTTTTTGGTGTTTACATAATTTGTCTAAAACAACTAAACGACCGAGAAAAACCTTCGAAAAGACTCGACCAGACACTGAAGCAGGCTGAGCGCAGTCCCGCAGCGCGCTCCTTCGCGGGGGCGCGCCCAATCTCACCCGATCAGTTCTTGGCAGAGAATCACTTTTTGGCACCGCACTGGCGGATAATTGTGCTGCTGTTGGAGAGGCAGGTGGAGCCAATGGCTTATATAATATAGTAGTATAGTATAGTATAGTATAGTATAGTATAGTATAGTATAGTATAGTATATACGTCATTGGGTGGAGCAGTGAGGCTCCAAGGAGCAGAGGTCACAAAGGTGCAGAACTTCAAGTACTTACGGTCCACTGTCCAGGAAGAGAGGCGAAGAAGAGAGACCAGGCAGGATGGAGTGGATGGAGAAAAGTTTCAGGAGGGATTTGTGATAAAAGGCTGGCAGCAAAGGTCAAAGGAAAGGTTTACAAGGCAGTGGTGAGAGCAGCTGTGTTGTATGGTTTGGAGACAAAAAGACTGGAGACAGAACAGGAGGTGGCAGAGCTGAAGATGCCGAGGTTCTCCTTGGGAGGGACAAGGATGGTTTGGACATGCAGAGGAGGGACAGTGGGTATATTGGAGATGCAGCTGCCAGGAAAAAGACAAACAGGAGACACATAGATGCAGTTCGAGAGGACATGGAGGTAGTTGGAGTGAGTGGACATAGAAGACAGAGTTAGATGGAGGACGACTCGCTGTGGCGCTAACGCAAAGGGAAAAGCCGAAAGAAAAAGTGCCTAAAAGGTTTTCTAAAAACCAGTGTTAATTAGAATTTTCTTTGTTTTGATCTGATATATTTCAATCTACTCTTCGTGTGTTTTGTTAGGATTATGGTTAGTTTGGTTTTGCTTTTCCAGTGTTTCTACTTTTGGTTACGCTTTTGCGTAGAACTCCATGAAAATGATCAGATCAAGAAAATTTATTTGTTAACTTGTTATTATGTTTATTTAATGATTTAATAACCAAAAGCTTGCTTCAAGCTCATCCAAAGGGTAGGGCAAAAATAAACTAGCCTACTTAAGGAGAACGATAATGTTTTGGTTTGTGTCTGTTTGTTACCAAAATGCACCTGTGGCACAACTGGCCTTTGAAATGACAAAATTAGCTATAGTTCAGTCATTTTACCAGATACTGAGCTAAAATATGATGTGGTAGTAGCTGAGAGTCATCCTAAACACATACCTCTGAGCATGACTTCCTGCAATATTTCATGAGATTACGCCAAATGGTGTTTTCAAGGTTTAACCCAAACAGTTTCAGGTCTGTCATGTCTTAACAGTAAATGATCTTAGTCTGAAACTCTGGCATGAAAGGTGGCGGGTGATATGCATTCCTTTAAGGAATGACACGAAACAAACTGTGTTCCACCTTTGAAAAATGACCTTGATCTTCTGTTACAGTGTCTGTTGTTTAATGTTTTTATTACCCTTATAACTGTAAACAGTCCAGCTTATCTGTGTATAACGTTTGACTTGTATTTAATGATTAAGTGGTGCACGTGTGTGTGTGTGTGACAGTTTAATAGCAAGTTAACTATTCTCCTCTGAAAAAGCGGCAAGATTAGCCCAGAAACAGATCTGTAATGTTACCAAAGTGTAATGTTTTTTCCCAGCCGGTTTTGGAAGGAAAAAAAGGAAATAAAGATGTCTTTTGTACAAAAATCAACAGGCAATAACTAAAAACTCTTAATATTACCTGTTATAGGAGGTTGACCTGTCTTTACAGTCATAATTTGGGCCTAAAGAAGCTGCAGAGCTGTTTATTATGGTCAAAACTGAACTTTGAACCTCTTCGAATTGTTCAACACTTAAGAAAGAGCAAGGTATAGAGAATAAAAACACACAAACATTAGGGATCATTTTAATATATATATTTTTTTATGTATAAATCTGTAAATAAAAAGATTGGCGCAGAAACACATCTGCGCTAATTGAAAACAACAACAAAACAAGAATGAATGTCATTCCATCACCATTTTCCCCAAGCTTAAATAGTCCTGCAACATGCACACCGATCTACAAGTCCAACATTTCTCTTTAGACAACCATAAAATTTAAGCTTTGAAACTCCTTGTTTCTGTAAAGCTCTATAAAGAGTCCCAAGTCCATTTTCAGCTGCAGCGTTCCCCGTTCCAGAGTGACAAATGATTTGTAAAATGAGTTATGAGTCAGTAATTTTTTTACAAAGGTAATCTATTTACAGCCGTTGGCTGATTTTTATTAAGGCTACACTCATACCTTAACTCTTGGTGGAGGCGGTCATGTCAAGTGATATGGCATATTTGTTGTCTTACACAAAGAGTAAAGCATTTCTGTTTGTTTTTGTTGGATTGAGCACAGCTATAGGAACATCAGGCTGTATTGTGCCTTTGCTCAAATGCCAGTAAATCTGCCATGAGCACACATTGTCTGGCAGGTGAACGTACGGGCCCCTAATCTTGCTCTTTACCCAGAAGGTCAGTCCAGCCAGGAAACTGTTGGTGCACTCCAGCCACAGAAGGTTGACAGAGATGTGGGCCGGCACAGCAAAGCCGCAGAGCAAACAGGATACGGTCACGACAAGATACGGCATCCAGAAGATCAGAAAACCCAGCATGAGACTGAACCACAGCGGGGGCCGCAAACAGACTTTCTTCTCCAGAGGTTTCTCCTCTTTGCTGGTTGTTTCGAAGTTGGGACTCCAGGTTGAAGTAAAGGGCAGGTCACTTGTCATTTTCTGCTTTTCCTCCAGAGTTTCATAGATCTGGTCAGCCTCTTTGACCCACTGAGAAATCCCGGAGCAAAATGGCAGCATTGACAGAAAAGTTACGGAAAAAAGTCCCAAAATGATGACCGTGACCGCTGTCGACTTTTCCACCTTACAGACCATTGCCTTGGTCCCTGACATGGTATCCAGTTGTGCCAGCTCTGAGTGAAAGAAGCCAAAAGAGTAAGCAAAAGCTGCCATCCATACCAGCACTGTCAAGATCGCGTTCTTGAGCAGCTTGCAAAGCACCGAGCGGTTGCCCAAACAGGTGTCCTGTAAACAGTAG
>NC_051453.1:6190161-6265445 GCF_001649575.2 Kryptolebias marmoratus | reverse complement strand
CATCCTGGTAGACGAGACAAAAATCAGGACTTTTCAAGAAAAAACGGCTCAATGAAAGATGTTTTAAGGCAAAACTATTTAAAAAACTTGTTTTACCCATCTTTGTTTTTTCAAACCATTTTCACTTTCTTAATTTTTCTAAACGTATTCTCAGTTTACAATGTGATTTTTAGGCCCGAGCAGCGACAGCGCTGCGAAGGCCTATTGGATCTGCTATGTTTCTTATTATTATTAGGCCCGAGCAGCTTTAATTAATGATTGCATTTTGAAAATGTGTATGCTAATTTATCTCTGCATCCTTGCATTTTCTCCCCCTTATTGCTGCTTCTGCGTCTCCGTTTTGCATTTTTAAAAGTATTCTCGCTTATCGACACGAATAATGGACCCGTTTACTAATCAGACTATGACAGCTTCTGGTTTTTTTGTTTTTTATGAAAAACTAATTATAGGTGCAACAAGGAAACAAAACTTATAGGCAAATAAGCCAGAGAAACATGGGTGGAGAGAAAATACTGAAATTAATAAACATGAATCAAACAGTACAATGCACTGCAGGAAAATAAATATAATGAAAATAAATAACGTACAGGAAAAAGTAAAGAAATAAAACAGTTAAAAGAATATTACAGTATTTTTCTTAATTTTGGCTGTTTTAGATCTCAATAAAAAAAGTTCTTGTGTCCAACAAATCTATCAGATTAAATAATAATAATAATTTTAACTAACTTCACTAAAACGAAACTAACCAGATATAACTGATAAACTTCCTTTGTCCTGGTTTCTGAAAATATTGGGGTTTTTTCTGATATTGTTTACCAAAAAGGGAAAATGTGTGCTATGGAAGGAATGACTGAAACAGAATTACAATCGTCTAATAAAACACATTCCAGCAAAATGCAAATGGGGCCGAATGCAAACCGAAGCGCAGTGAAACAAAAGAGGTCTGTGAACAACTGTTTACATTAAATAGTTATGATACAGTTCGACATGCCAAAAAACAGGTAAGACAGCTTTTCCAGTTTGCACTTCTAAAGAAACCGATACTTAAGACTTTTTGAAACTGAGAAGGATAACTGGTGTTTGTTTCATTAATGATATGAGGGCTGGGTTTTTTTCTTCTTTCATAACAAAATAAATTCTTCTCATTTTGTTTATTCGTGGAAGAACAATAAAAGGTGAGAAGACGCATTGCTTGCGATTAGGTGACATGGGGAACAGGCTCGTCTAACAATGGATTCCAACTCCAGGAAATCCACCACGAACAGCCAACACGCGTCTGAAGTCCCCCGTGGAGACACACAGCTCGGTGCAAAGTTACAGCCACTTTAACAGCTCTTTAAACCACCTCAGTGTGGAGAAACTCTTCAGTTCTGACTGGACTGATGAGCTAAGGGCTAGTCCAAGTGGACAAAACATCAGTCAAAATAAATAGTCTATGGTCATTTGCCAACACCATAATGACAGCAGCAGCTAGCTGTAGAACTTTCTGTACACTGTAAGTTACTCCTAATGCTAAATTTACAGTTATGGATACATTTATAATTAAAGGCCTAGCAGTCCTTAAAAGAACGCGTATGCACCGTCTTGATGCAACATTGCAATCAACATTGTGATCTTACCTGATCGTGCTTGGAGCATGTGTTGTGAAGGACTCTCAGCTACTCGAACACCGAATTTCAGCTCAATGTTTGTAAAACTCACAGAGTTGTAGCCATTTTCGTGTAGACTAAGGCTAATTAGCTGTGGCGACCATCTTGAAATGGTCAGAATCCAAAAGTTACTCGGCTGTAAATGTACAGCCAATAATTACTTTGGGAGTTTCACTGAAACCCATCCAGTAGTTTATGAGATCGTTTGTTAAAATACAAACAAACAAACAGGGTTGAGTCCAGGCTTCCTGCCAAGGTTTTAGGCAAAAAAAGTTGCACTATGTGTTGCACTTGAACTTTGTGGTGAGGACAATGCCCAGCTATTGGCACATCGACTGGCAGCTCGATGTCCGTAAAACTGGCTGGGCTGGCTACATCCATTTTGAGTTTGAAAAATAGCTTTGCTGTGACGGCCATCTTGAATCAGGTTGACTCCAAATGGTAAACGGATGTAGATGTCAACCCAGTAAATTCTTTCTGAAAGTTTCATTAACATCCGCTCAGTGAATCAAGATATTCTGCTAAAAAATGCAAACAAACAGAACATTATCCCCCGTTCGCCTTCTGCAGCGGGCGATAAAAAGCTGTTTGCATGACCCGTACATAATTTCGAAACTCGAGTCATTTTAAATAGACAGTAATCCATTTTTGTCTCTACCACAAAACTAATATCCTTTTCTCCAAACTAAAGTTGTCCCAAGAGCTGTCTGCAACAGGCATTACTGCTCTTAACCTTTTCACCAAAGTTAACTTCAAACGGTCTGAACTACACCTTTGATTACTGAATACAAACTACGCCAGACAACAAACAAAGGCAAAACTGTGAGCTAGAGTTGTTTTTCTGAGAAGTTTTAAGCGTGCATCATTCAGCATAGGTATCATTTTTCTGAGAAACATGGTGAAACCATATACCGACATGATGCAGACAAACAAAACCCTGTAGAGGGCGAGGCTACACCCACACCTATTCTCAGAAAAGGCTTCTTTTTTTCACCTGTTGTTGTTGTCTATTGCAGGACATGCAAATTAATAAAAGGAAGTTGCCTTTCGGACGTGTGGTTATGAAAACAAACAGATTTCCTTGAACACATGAAAAGGTGTGTCTGACAAAATTGACCATTCAAAGTGAAAAGGTGGAGCCTTAAAAAGGGGCGGGATATAAGAAAGGTGCTCCACCTGAACGCAGCCCACAGTCTTGCAGATGAAAGCATGAACTACGTTTCGTTGGACCAGAAGATCTACTATAACTGACGGGACCAGGACAACGGGAAGCAGAGAGCCGCTGTTGTGGAAGTAACACGATTTTGCGTGGTAAGATAACACCTATTAGAATTAGATAAACTATTACTGATGTTTGAAATCGTTTGAAATTAAAAGGGTTGTTGATGGCATGAGCTGAAAGCTTCAGTATATCTGTGGAAACGAGTATTTGCATCAAAAGTCAGATAATGATAGCGATCATCACAACTGCTGCTCGATGGTCAAATGAAAATTACCTTTTAAAAAAATCATTCTAAATGTATTTTTTTTTGCGCTGACAGTGTGTGACGTTAAGTGCTTTTGCAAATGCATGAAAATTTAAGTGAGTGTTTAAACTGTTTTTGACAAGTTAAGAGTTTTTTAGGTCCACTCTTAGCTAAATATTCTGGAAAAAACTCAGTTGTAAAGTTTATTTACCTGTTCTTTTCCAGCAATGGAGGAAAAATCGTAGTTAAAAAGTGAAAAACAGAGAGAAATTTGTTTAAAAAAAAATTAAATTAACAGTCGGAGACAAAATAAATGTCAGAAAATTAGGTCTTAAACAGAGTTCTGAGAAGAATCAATAGTTCCTGCAGATTTGAAGCCTGTTTAATTTCTCCAAACTCCAAAACAAGGCAATTTAGTTTTTGTTTTAAGCTGTGAAGAAAAGCAGACAAGCTCTAGTTAAATTATTTCAGGGCCTGAAATTATTTTTATGTAAATGTTTTAAACAGAAACACGTCAGAATGCAAAGCTATATAGTCATCTGATTTGAATGTGTAGCCAAATGAAAGAAATTCAGATTAAATGGAAGGCTTGGTGAGAGCTTAAACAGGTTTTCATAAAGTAAGGGTTAGGTCAAATTCACATAAATAGGTGTCAAGATTTCCGCTCAACAGTTAAATATAACTGCAAGATTTTACATGAAATGAAACACAGTCAAACATTAACTTCATTTGCAGAGATAAACACCAGTAAATTATGGGTTTGGCGGAGAACCTAACGTGCTGCTTTCCTTCATTAGTCTTTTTTATGTGCGAGTTGTGCACGTACAAAGCATGAGTGATTTCTACTTTGTATAGATACAAGATCGTACAGGATGTATACTTTAATCTCCAGATTATGTTGGAAACGACTCTTTTCACACCTTCAGCGACCTCATTACCTACAGCAGTTGCACAATCTTCAAGCCTTGAGGCGACAAAAGCGGCAAATCACAGATCTGAAATAATAATCTGTAAATACGATGTGATTCTAATGACAGCAATGTTGATCCTTTATCCATAAGAAAAATAAAAGTCTGCATGTCTGATCCATATTCATGAAGCGACAATGTGAAACAACGGCCTTATTTGCATCGTAATTGCATTTCTCTCTCATCGTGTCAACACATGTAGGACTTTTTACATTAGTGATTTTATTCAGAGTTCTTTCTGCTTTACAGCAGGATCTTGAGTTTATGGCAAAATGCAAAATGATTTTATTTCCTTTTTGAATTAAAAGAGTTTTTGAGTAAAGTTAAACTAGACGCATTTGCTTTTAATGAAATGATCTGATAACGTTTTCCTTGCTGTTTTTGCAGGATTCTCTGCAGTATTTCTTTTACTCCGTCTTCAGATTGGTTCTGTCAACATAAATGCTGCCAGCCTTGCCAGTGTCTTCGGAGTACAGCCAAACTGTAAAGATGCTGGCTGTCCTGGAGCAGTGGGAGAGCGCTTCTGGCCTTCACATAAACAACAATGAGAAGTATTTCTGGCTCTTATTTATCAAGTTGGCCCTGGATGTAGCCGTCTTCTACGCATGCAGCCCAAAACGGTACATCTTTTTTTTCAGCGTGTGCAGCCTGTCCATCGTACTGGCCGACTTCCTTCTTACTTTTTTTATGGGAATCGTCTGGTTTCTCGGAGCTGAGGGACCGTCAACCTGTTTCCTCCTGGGCAGAGCTTCAGCAGTGTATGGCGTGATCCCACTCCCCATGATGTTCCTGGGTTTCTTAGACTACTGTTTACAGGACACCTGTTTGGGCAACCGCTCGGTGCTTTGCAAGCTGCTCAAGAACGCGATCTTGACAGTGCTGGTATGGATGGCAGCTTTTGCTTACTCTTTTGGCTTCTTTCACTCAGAGCTGGCACAACTGGATACCATGTCAGGGACCAAGGCAATGGTCTGTAAGGTGGAAAAGTCGACAGCGGTCACGGTCATCATTTTGGGACTTTTTTCCGTAACTTTTCTGTCAATGCTGCCATTTTGCTCCGGGATTTCTCAGTGGGTCAAAGAGGCTGACCAGATCTATGAAACTCTGGAGGAAAAGCAGAAAATGACAAGTGACCTGCCCTTTACTTCAACCTGGAGTCCCAACTTCGAAACAACCAGCAAAGAGGAGAAACCTCTGGAGAAGAAAGTCTGTTTGCGGCCCCCGCTGTGGTTCAGTCTCATGCTGGGTTTTCTGATCTTCTGGATGCCGTATCTTGTCGTGACCGTATCCTGTTTGCTCTGCGGCTTTGCTGTGCCGGCCCACATCTCTGTCAACCTTCTGTGGCTGGAGTGCACCAACAGTTTCCTGGCTGGACTGACCTTCTGGGTAAAGAGCAAGATTAGGGGCCCGTACGTTCACCTGCCAGACAATGTGTGCTCATGGCAGATTTACTGGCATTTGAGCAAAGGCACAATACAGCCTGATGTTCCTATAGCTGTGCTCAATCCAACAAAAACAAACAGAAATGCTTTACTCTTTGTGTAAGACAACAAATATGCCATATCACTTGACATGACCGCCTCCACCAAGAGTTAAGGTATGAGTGTAGCCTTAATAAAAATCAGCCAACGGCTGTAAATAGATTACCTTTGTAAAAAAATTACTGACTCATAACTCATTTTACAAATCATTTGTCACTCTGGAACGGGGAACGCTGCAGCTGAAAATGGACTTGGGACTCTTTATAGAGCTTTACAGAAACAAGGAGTTTCAAAGCTTAAATTTTATGGTTGTCTAAAGAGAAATGTTGGACTTGTAGATCGGTGTGCATGTTGCAGGACTATTTAAGCTTGGGGAAAATGGTGATGGAATGACATTCATTCTTGTTTTGTTGTTGTTTTCAATTAGCGCAGATGTGTTTCTGCGCCAATCTTTTTATTTACAGATTTATACATAAAAAAATATATATATTAAAATGATCCCTAATGTTTGTGTGTTTTTATTCTCTATACCTTGCTCTTTCTTAAGTGTTGAACAATTCGAAGAGGTTCAAAGTTCAGTTTTGACCATAATAAACAGCTCTGCAGCTTCTTTAGGCCCAAATTATGACTGTAAAGACAGGTCAACCTCCTATAACAGGTAATATTAAGAGTTTTTAGTTATTGCCTGTTGATTTTTGTACAAAAGACATCTTTATTTCCTTTTTTTCCTTCCAAAACCGGCTGGGAAAAAACATTACACTTTGGTAACATTACAGATCTGTTTCTGGGCTAATCTTGCCGCTTTTTCAGAGGAGAATAGTTAACTTGCTATTAAACTGTCACACACACACACACGTGCACCACTTAATCATTAAATACAAGTCAAACGTTATACACAGATAAGCTGGACTGTTTACAGTTATAAGGGTAATAAAAACATTAAACAACAGACACTGTAACAGAAGATCAAGGTCATTTTTCAAAGGTGGAACACAGTTTGTTTCGTGTCATTCCTTAAAGGAATGCATATCACCCGCCACCTTTCATGCCAGAGTTTCAGACTAAGATCATTTACTGTTAAGACATGACAGACCTGAAACTGTTTGGGTTAAACCTTGAAAACACCATTTGGCGTAATCTCATGAAATATTGCAGGAAGTCATGCTCAGAGGTATGTGTTTAGGATGACTCTCAGCTACTACCACATCATATTTTAGCTCAGTATCTGGTAAAATGACTGAACTATAGCTAATTTTGTCATTTCAAAGGCCAGTTGTGCCACAGGTGCATTTTGGTAACAAACAGACACAAACCAAAACATTATCGTTCTCCTTAAGTAGGCTAGTTTATTTTTGCCCTACCCTTTGGATGAGCTTGAAGCAAGCTTTTGGTTATTAAATCATTAAATAAACATAATAACAAGTTAACAAATAAATTTTCTTGATCTGATCATTTTCATGGAGTTCTACGCAAAAGCGTAACCAAAAGTAGAAACACTGGAAAAGCAAAACCAAACTAACCATAATCCTAACAAAACACACGAAGAGTAGATTGAAATATATCAGATCAAAACAAAGAAAATTCTAATTAACACTGGTTTTTAGAAAACCTTTTAGGCACTTTTTCTTTCGGCTTTTCCCTTTGCGTTAGCGCCACAGCGAGTCGTCCTCCATCTAACTCTGTCTTCTATGTCCACTCACTCCAACTACCTCCATGTCCTCTCGAACTGCATCTATGTGTCTCCTGTTTGTCTTTTTCCTGGCAGCTGCATCTCCAATATACCCACTGTCCCTCCTCTGCATGTCCAAACCATCCTTGTCCCTCCCAAGGAGAACCTCGGCATCTTCAGCTCTGCCACCTCCTGTTCTGTCTCCAGTCTTTTTGTCTCCAAACCATACAACACAGCTGCTCTCACCACTGCCTTGTAAACCTTTCCTTTGACCTTTGCTGCCAGCCTTTTATCACAAATCCCTCCTGAAACTTTTCTCCATCCACTCCATCCTGCCTGGTCTCTCTTCTTCGCCTCTCTTCCTGGACAGTGGACCGTAAGTACTTGAAGTTCTGCACCTTTGTGACCTCTGCTCCTTGGAGCCTCACTGCTCCACCCAATGACGTATATACTATACTATACTATACTATACTATACTATACTATACTATACTATACTACTATATTATATAAGCCATTGGCTCCACCTGCCTCTCCAACAGCAGCACAATTATCCGCCAGTGCGGTGCCAAAAAGTGATTCTCTGCCAAGAACTGATCGGGTGAGATTGGGCGCGCCCCCGCGAAGGAGCGCGCTGCGGGACTGCGCTCAGCCTGCTTCAGTGTCTGGTCGAGTCTTTTCGAAGGTTTTTCTCGGTCGTTTAGTTGTTTTAGACAAATTATGTAAACACCAAAAACACACATATAGTTTATTAGCCAAGATTACAACAAAGGTTCTTCTCGTTTACCCTTTTCTCTCTCTAAGACTTGCGATGTTTCCCCGTGAGAGTCATTCTCGTGTTTTATCGTTTATCATAAATATCTGATCACTTCAATTCCTAACGGGAATATAGCAATAAAAATGTTCTTTTCACGGGTTATCGGCACTAAGCTTGTTTAAATTTCGAACAACTGTGTGGTTACTGAACTGTGATGGATGTAACTTTCCTCCAACTAACTCCATCACAGTTCAGTAACCACACAGTTGTTCGAAATTTAAACAAGCTTAGTGCCGATAACCCGTGAAAAGAACATCGCAAGTCTTAGAGAGAGAAAAGGGTAAACGAGAAGAACCTTTGTTGTAATCTTGGCTAATAAACTATATGTGTGTTTTTGGTGTTTACATAATTTGTCTAAAACAACTAAACGACCGAGAAAAACCTTCGAAAAGACTCGACGAGACACTGAAGCAGGCTGAGCGCAGTCCCGCAGCGCGCTCCTTCGCGGGGGCGCGCCCGATCTCACCCGATCAGTTTTTGGCAGAGAATCACTTTTTGGCACAACACCGGTGCTGGGACGTGTTCGCCTCTGATCTTTGCCCACCACGCAGCAAAAAAAAAAGGACATTTTCTCCCGTTTAGGTCTGATAAAGTTAAAAAGGAACGAAGGTGCCCCTATAAGCGCACCTCCGTTCTATCTTTAAACATAACCCCTCCTTGACCTTTCTTTCTTTGTTTTATGTATTTTCTGCTCCGCGGTATTAATCTGGTTGGATCTGGACGCCTGTTTACCCTGACGGTTCATTGGTCGTCCGCTCGTCCGTCCCCTCGGCCTCTCCACAGGTCACCCTGCTCCTCTGCTGCGTTCACCTTTTACCCAGAAACAGGAGGAAGAGACCGCAGTGTGAGAAAACACACGTGGTTCAGAGACTCACTGCGTTTGATGGAGGGAAGGAAGCTAACCCTGATCTAAAATAATTATAGGAGGTTGTTGAGTTTGGGCTTAAAATTGCGAGCAGCTATTTCTTATTTTTTCTGAATAATTGATTAGACAAATACAATCAACCTCTCAGTCTGACATTAAATCAGACTAAACCTTGGAGATGCCTGAAGGCGCCACAGTCATCTGTTCAAACAATTATAGACAAGTATAAACACCATCGGACCGCTCAGGAAGTAGACGGGTCCGGTGTTCCTGAGATGGACGGGTTTCGGTGTGAAATGTGAGCATCAACCCCGAAACCAAAGCAAAGCAGCTTGTGAAGATGCTGCTGAAGCTGGTCAGAGAGGAAGAAGCCTTTAAATCCAAAATAACATTTAAAAAAATCTGATTACAGTTTACTAAAGGACACAGGGACACACCTTAACTTCTGGATATGTGGTCTGATGAAGCTGAATTTTAAAGGTTTGACCATAATGATCATCGTTACATTTGGAGGAAAAAGAAGGAAGCTCGAACCATCCCAACTGTGAAGTACGGGGGTGGCAGCATCATGTTGTGGGGGTGTTTACTGCAGGAGGGACCGGTGCACTTCACAGAATAGATGGTGTCAAGAGGAAAGAACATTATGTGGAAATATTGAAGCAACATCTCAAGACATCAGGACGTTAAAGCTTGGACACAAATGAGTCTTCAAATGGACAATGTCCCTCTGCAGACGGCCTGGTTGGTTGATTGGACGGCCTTGTTGGCTGGAGGACAACAAGGTCAGTGTTTTGGAGACGTCGTCACAAAGCCGTGATTAATTTGTGACTCGGTGACACCAGTTCTGTCAGGAGGAACGGGACGAAATTCCACCAAACTTGAGAGAAACCCAAAACGTCTGACCCGAGTCAGACAGTTTAAAGCAAATCAATCCAAATACTAAAAAAATATATGTAAACTTTGGACTTTGAAGAAAGTAATGACATATTTTCTCTCTCATTATTCGGGCGTTTAGCAAATAGAAATGATTTTAACTGATGTAAAACAGGTTTGGTCTGATTTAATGTCAAACTGTGAGGAAAAAATGGTTCCGTTTCTTTTCATAATGTATGCAAACATCTGGTTTCTGCATTAGAAATGTTAGATAATCACTTTGCATCATAAACAAATGGATTTTTTTGTGTTTTACCTTTTTTAAAAGGAGCATTTACTAGAACTTAAACAAATAATTGATGGCTGACAGAGATTCATGGTGTTTTGATGTTAAATGTTTAACAAAAAGTGACTTTTTACAGTCTAAGTTTATCTCACACTTATGGAAACATTTCAGGTATGAAAGCTTCCAATAAAAAGCTTCACATCAACAACTTTTAAGTGTTTTGTGGCAGGAAAGGACTCTTCCTGCTTTCATTCAGTTTGGGTTGGTTTGACAGAGCGAGCTCAGCTCTTTAGAGCCCAGTTTCTTTGTTTTGCCAGCATTTAAAACAAATAAATGTGGGTTGTTTTAGGCTGTTACCTGAGCATCCCATCATACACGAACATTTAGGTGTTTGTCACTGTTTTGCTGACGGGCGGAGAAGACCAAACAAAGTCCGACCCTCGGCTCGTTTACGGGGCGGAGACTTAATCGGGTTCTTAGTCATAACCTCTCTGCAGCTCGGTTCACTTACAGTGAAAAAGATGGAAAACAACAACCTTTTATGGTACTTTTGGGTTGACTAATAAAAGAAATAAGGAAAAAAATCAGGGAAGCTTTCACAGATAAAAAACAGGCCTGAAAATGTAATAAAAACAAAGTGAATCACAGCTTAAAACGTTCTTTTAGGTTAAAATAACTCGTTTTGTCTTTGTTGTGACCGTTTCCTTCAGTTGTTGTCGTCTCCATTTTGTTTTTGTTCATCGCCTTCAGCAGGATTTTACCTCCATTTTATTAACTTTTATCTGTTTTCTGCTCTGGCAGCCTTTAAATTTAGAATTTTCCCACGCCTTCTTGCAGGTTCTGCAGATTCTACATGCGTCTGATAAAAATGTGATTAATTTTGCAGCTATTTGCTCAAATTGAATTGTTTTTTTAGACATATCTGAAGCAAATGGTGGTTCTACTTTGAAGAACTGCGCACGATAAACATTGTTTATGAGTTTACCCTGGGTGGAGGGGTGTGTTAATGATTGTACAGTAACTACAGTAAAATATTACCCCAGTTTTTGTTTTCTTTACAGTGAATTGGAGAACCCTGCATAGAATTAAATTATTTGTGCAAAAATGGCTTTTTTCAGCAGTTAATTTCCAACATCAGGAGCTTGAGTCCAGGCTTTGAGACCAACAGCAGGACAGATGTGCTCGTGAACCCTTCCTGTTTGACCTTATTTGTACTCTCCTTGAGACGAACGAAAACATGTTTTGCTGCCAGTGTATTTGCACTTTGACGCGTACCCTGAGCCGATGTGGACAGGTAGCCTATCCTCCCGTCTCCATCCTGCCTGCGGCGCTCTGTGGGGGGAAATCGCTTTATAGTTTATTGTTTTGGTAACGGACTGCGAGCGTTCTGGCTTCCAGCTTTGCTGCTTTGGGTCACATTGTTATAACGGTTTGTTGGCATGAGACGGAACTGGAAATGCAGCTACGCCAGAGGTGAAGAGTTGAAGGCGCCAAGATGAGGCTGGATGTTTTGCTGCCCCTTAGTGGCCACAAAAACCCCACCAATGTCACCGTCATGGCCTCCCTGCTTTCATCCACTTCGTCCTCCAATGAGAGAGTTGGAGGTTCGATTCCAAGCAGGAGTCACATGTCGAAGTGTCACTGCCTGAATGTGATCTAAAGCTCTGATTAGACTCAATAAGATGATTTATTCAGGTTAGATTTGTAGACTTCTGTAAACGTGCAGATTGAATTTCCTGACAAGTTTTAATACGTTGTGTGAAAACCCTGCGGGCTGCTTCGTTGGCCTGCTGACTTCATGCGCTACGTGCGCAGCAGAAGCACAGAGGAACCTGGATTATAATTTCCTGGCTTTGTCTGAACGCAGGGCGCTCCTCGTTTTCACACGTGGATGAAAAGGAGGATGTGCCGGTTCACGCTGGTCGTAGCCTCCCTTTTCTCTGCCTCCAACACAAACTGGGTTTTCTAACTGTGGAGACAGAGAAGCGGAGCTTTTATTAGTGGAATATTCTTAAACTCATGAGCTACTCGTTTATATTTTAGATCAAAATTGTCTCTAAAGTGACAACGCTTCACTTAACGAGCAACAAGCAGAAGCATTAATGTCTAATATGATAAAAAGGCTATAAATGCCTCTTTAATATCCTCTAATTTGAGCTCAGATTTCAGATCTGCTTCATTATAAAAAAACTTTTTGTCTGAATGTTTTTGCTTCTTCATTACCCTGCAGTTCTACTTGTTTTTTGTTAAATTGGTTATCATATTTACCTGTTTCTGTTAAATAAAGACGGTGGAGTTAAGATGAAGGCAGTCAGGTTCAGGATGAGGACGTGTTCGTGTCTCTCGAGTCCAACTGTGACCTTCTGGACTGGAGGCCGGGCTGACCCAGAGTAGAAAACACCTCGGTGCTTCCTACGTCTTGTATGTAAAATGAGTAATTGGAAATACAGGAAAACGAGAGGAAAGCATAAATATAAAAAAATCATTCCACTGAAATTTAAGAACCGATCTGAGTCCAGATCGGAGTTCATGACCGCGGACCGCCATTTTGGGCCCTTAGTTGTAGAGAAATCCAGCAGCAATTAAATCCTCATGTCATGTTTAAGTTACTGATCTATAATGAAATTTAAGCTTTACTTTAGGTAGTAGAAAAATAAATCGTATTAAATTGTCATTTTAAATTTATGTTACTGATGATCATTTATATTTTGCGTCCTTGTGTTGTTCTCTGTCACAAATAACTTCCTTTTTTATCTGTTTCTAAGGTGCAGTGTCTCTTGGGTCCGGCGGAACAAGCTGTAAATCCATCAGTGACGTGTTATCGCGTCTGAAACGTCCCGAAGTGTTCAACAGATCGTCAGTAACTCTTGAAAACCCGGTGAAATGGGAGCAGCTGTAGCGGACAAGCCGTCGTGACATCAATATGACCGTCCTCTACACTCAGGTATTTATCTACTTTATTTCAAAATGTTACGCTTAAATTCAGAACGGCGTCTCCTTTTGACCAGCCTTTGACCTCTGACCCCTTACATTCACACGGTTTGATCTCAGGTTACTGTGAAATTTAAAGTCAATGTGAAAAGCTCTTGTTAGAAAATAAAACAGGGAACAGTGAAATGTTAAGCTGCTGTTTTCTTTTCCCAAACGTAACAAATGCTGTAGTTTTCCACACTTTTCAGGAATGCGTAGGAACCTTTGGTTCTGGGCTCAGAGTGACGCTCGTCCTGTCCGGTGCCTGTGGCGGTGCGCGGTTTGTGCGCACAGTTTCTTGTTTCATTCACGCTGCGTCCTGTTGTTCAGGACGGCCTAAAAACGCTTTGTTCCCTCTGAGCCTTCCTGCCCGACCGCTCGGCAGCCTGAACCACTCGTGGGTTTCAGTCACGTCCCCCCCGTTATGTAACTCAGAGTTTCTCCCCTTTTTCTGGCTGAAAACACTGAACGTTACGGTCGAGTCTCATGCTCACATAGTCAAAAATTATAACAAAAGGAGCAAGAACACCTTCTCTTCAACCTCTAGGTCAGGGGTAGGCAACCCTGGTCCTGGAGGGCCACTATCCTGCAGGTTTTACTTGTTTCTCTGCTCCAACACACCTGATTTAAATCAGTGTGTCATTAACAGGAACATGAAGTGGTAATTTAACCACTGAATCAGGTGTGTTGGAGCAGAGAAACAAGGAAAACATGCAGGATAGTGGCTTTCCAGGACCAGGATTGCCTACCCCTGCTCTAGGTACTGATCTCTTAATAATTTATCTATTTGTGTTCCTCAAATTGTCCATATTTGATAGATTTTTACCATTTAACAGTTAAATGCCAAACACATACAAAGGAAATGATGGCCTTAAAGTGGTGTGATTGCATTCAGGAAAACAGGAGCTATGAGTATGATCATTTTATTTGCAGTTTATTTGTTTTTGTCTGTGTTTATTTCAACTTAATCTATTTCTTAAGCGTTTTACCATCAACCTGCCAGCAGCTACACATGCAAATAAGTCACTGTTTACTAGGAATATAAGGCGCATTGTCCTTGTTTTAACGAACCAACAATGAATAAATGAATTAACGAGGATAATTTTGCTCATCCACATTTAAGATTCATTAAAAAAAACAACTAACAAGACAAACAAAGATTAAATAGACAGGCTAGTTTGTATTATCAGTGTCCCGTTTAAATGGTCAGATTTTATTTATTTTTATAATCTATCTTTTTGATTTGCTAAATCAGCCTCCAAAAACTGAATCTGATTAATTTTGAAGTGATCTATAATGCTCTTGACATTTAAACTATATTTGTAACTAACCTAGTTTATAAAAACAGTAAAAACAGAGTAAAAGATTAGAGACTGGTTCTGAAAGTGCCAAAGTGTTGAAATCGAAAGAAAAGAGCGCCATCTGCTGCTGAATATCAGCGTTTACAGTTTTGTATTTTTTACTGTACAGATAAACTCGTCACTTTGGCGCCATTTGACCAAACTGGTGATCATTCCCCGCCCCCATTGTGTCACCGCCCACATGCCTCTGATCTCCTTCCCGATTGGAGGACGTGCCTGTCTGTCACGGACTCCTTCGACAGTGAAACGTTAAAGAGCTGCGTCTGTTCACGCACTTAGACAGGAAGTCGCCAAAACATTCACGGGTTTGCCTTCAAAATAAAAGCATGAAATAGTTTGGTATAGTAAGGTTTATTGATATCAAACAAAAAGGGCTTTTTTATTATTATATATATATTTAAGAGTTTCCTGTAAGATAGTGTGCTGTCATTTTTGCTTTATTCTAATAAGGGTAATGGAGTTCATGTTAGGAATAGTTTTATTTTGAAATCCCCAACAGGACGTTAGCATTAGCGTGTAGTTAGCTTTACATCCACTAAAGTCTGAGGAGGTTTTTTTTTCCTCCTTCTCCTCCCGAACTTTTCCTTACCTTCTCCGAAAGTTATGACAAACCTCAGTGAGTGGACGGAGACGAGCAGAAGGTAAGAAAGAAACTCGGCGGATTAATTTCTGTGTTTGAGAGGTTTAATTTTTTTATTATTAGCTCAAAGTTTGCGGACATTTCGAACAAAATGTTGGAAAGCTGCACGAATTAGTGCTTCTGTAACATTTTGCAGAAACCCTCCAGTGCTTCCTGTGTGTTTTTTATATTCATTTATCAGCCTATTGGTTTATAGTTTATAGCTTTTTTATAAGTCCTAAAGGTTTATGTGTTTAAATGTAATTTTTGCATGTTGAGCTTATGTTTGGACTGTTTTAGACTCAGAAAGTTGTTTCTTTACTTGTTTAAACAGGGTTTTTTTTTTACATATTAAAGGGCTTCTTTGCTCCCTTTTGAAATTACTAACTCTAAACAAATCTTTATTTTTTTACTTAATATTCTTTAAAGGCCGTAGAGCTCTTTTTCTAACACCTTTTTTTTTTACTTGAAATCTCACTTAGAGGCTCTCATTCTGCTGTGATTGTTTCACATTTAATCATCTGTAGTTTATAATCACATATTTTGAACAGCTTTTTTAAAACTGTGTCAAAATGGCACAATTTATGCACATCTTTAAAGGCATCCTGTAGGTTATTTAACCCCTCCTGCTTTCTTTATTGCTCTATAATTGGTATTTTTTACCTTTAACCGGCTTCATTCTTCTTTGTTTTGCTCTGAAGCTTGTTTTATGGAGCTGCCTGACAAATAAAGTAAATGTGGAGCGGATGTTGGAGAAACATCTTTTTTCCCCTCAAACATTGTTGTGGGTGAGGCTGCTTCATGGGATGGAAATCCCCCCCCTCCTCTGAGGCCATTGTCAGCCTGTTTAAACCCCCCTCCCAGTTTCATCCCTTTTTTTCTGACACATACAGACATTTCCAGATGCTATGCTGACGTTTGAAAGCAGAAAATTACCTAAATTCATGAGATTTGAATCCAGAAGTCCCAAATGGCTGCGTTGGAGTGGGCGTGTTGGATTAAATACCAGTGTGGTGATGATATATTACTCCCTAAGTCGTGCTTGTAGTAGCACATCTGTGCGTTTGTACCGTGTTTTATAAACATGAAGCCCTTCACGGCTCTGGGAAATTAGCAGAAACTTTTTATCTTTCATCTTAACTGGAAGATAAACAGAGGAAGTCGTTTTTACCAATTGGGCAAAGAGCTGCAGATAAGGCTGGTGGACTCATGTTGATGTAGTGATCTGACTTTGTTCGAAGAGGCGTTAACGTGGAACGATTAACCCTCCAGAAGACGTTGACATCCAGAGGATTCGTTCAGGCTTTAATGGGTTTTAACCTGAACTGATTGGTCACTGAGTCAGATCTGAGGTTTGACTACGACTGACTACAGTTTCAGTCATATTAGGATGTTTTTATTGACCCGGGGATCAACAAACAAAAATGTAAACGAGCTTTTATGAAGCAGGATTAGTGGCTTAACGAGGTAACTTCAGGTTCAGGTTGGGATTATTCAGAATCACAAAACTGGGTTTGTGTCTGTGGCAACTTAAATAGGAATCAATACAAGCATCTCGTGTCATTATGGGACTTAGAAAGTAAAAAAAAAAATACTTTATTCCGTGGAAAGTGAAAGTGTCTACTTAGAGTAACCCCTCCGTGATGTAAACACCATTTGAATGAGCAGATATTTCATCCGAACGAACCGATCTACTCATGCTTTTAGTTTTGTATCGGTAATGCCCTTTTCTGTTCATGATTGATCGCGTAATGACAGCTGCTCCCGTTTTACATGAACGCACACGCATCCAGAGTCAGAGAACCAGGATCGACTTACAGAGCTGATAACCAGCTTTGTGGTTTTCAGAGTTGGCTTTAGGCCTGATCTATTGGAGAATCCCTAAAACATGGCCGTAAATCTGTGGACGGTATGATCCGTTGGTCGTTAAGTGTATTTTTTGAATTTGCTATGTAGGTTGGGGTAATAGGACCTTTTAACCTTACTGGTGAAGCCCTCCTATAGCTATCGTTCCAATTTTTTTGTCCTTACATCTAATTTCTTTGCAATCATGTATTCTTAATGATAAAATTATCAGTAAGAACAGCAAGAGCCACAGTAAAATATGGCGCTTGTATCTGACCAGTTAGCTTTATCGTAACTTTTTGTGCAAACTGTCGACGGGACGGTTTGTCTCAGTGAATGTCTGGACTCAGTCTAAAGGTATGTCGGCTGAAGGATAAACGATGAGGCGACGTAGCTGATGAGAAAAGTCTAAAATCGTTTTTACATTCGAACTCCTAGCAGCTTTCTGAAGCTCCCTCAGGGGAAATTGTCTTCCTGCAACAGGACTCTGGGGTTTGACTTACTGCTGCCGCCTTAAAAATAACTTCAGTGAAAGTGAAGTCAGAGGTGTCTGCAGGTCAACGTCACAATCTGATACTCTTTAATGTTTTTTTTCTTTTCTTTTTTAAAATGAACCCCCACCATCTTCCTGCTTTCTCGCCTCATTTACGCCACAAAGTTGATGGAGGACAGTTTATTTAGTTAGAGGCCGAATCAAATCTGTGTTTGTGCTCACGAGTCCTGCAGCTTGATAAGCTGCATGCCGCTGTATTTTTAGATTTATTACAAGTGGTTTTAATTTTAGCAAGTCTGTGAGTTACTCTGTGCGCTGCAGTGAGGACACGGAGGTGAACTTGAGAGGAAAAACTGATTTGTTTGGACAAAATGAGGCCGAATGTTGCAGCGTGCACAAAGCTTTCTGTGAGACTTTCACTGATAGATAGTTTTATACAACTTTGTTAATTAATATTTATCAAAATCAGGAAGCAAAGTTTGTTTATAGGGTGATAAAATCTTAATTTGATCAATTTAAGTGGACACAACCAGATCTGTAATCAATATGGGCTGACTTGTATAGTTTAAAAATAGGGTTAACCGTCTGTTTTATTCATGGGAGCAGAAGCAGAAGGTGTGAACGTGCGATCGAACTCTGATGCGGACCAAAAAAGGCGAACTCTGGTCTAAAAACCTCAGTCTCGGTTCGGTTGAAGTGAACTCTGACGCCGTTCAAACACAAGCGGACCGTAGACCGCTCCAAAAGCAGGAAATGGACTATAACACAGGGCCTTCTGGGTAAATACATCCAAAACAAACACAGGTTTCTACCACGAGTGGGAGAAATGTAATTTAATGTTTCATCAGATGCCTCAGTGGTCCTTGTTTCCACCTGTCCCAGCTTAGTAATCACCTCCCTTGGTTCTGTTTCTCAGGTTGTTGTCAGATTTAATTGTCTGAATATTCTTCGGATTATCAGTCGCTTAGCTCAGTAAAAACACGTCAGTTCATGTTCTGTGTTTTGAGTCAGCTTCTTGAGATATTGTGAAGCAGAATTTCGACCTAATCTCATCTTCACATCAGCTTGTTTTTATCGCCATCATCGCCTCTGAAACAAATTTCAATAAATACAGACTCATAATATGAAGCAGTGCAGCTAAACTCAGTTCTCTTCAAATCACCATGAGGGGGAAAGAAAGTCTTTCAAAACTGAAAGGAAATAGATTTATTAACTCTGTTTGTATTAATATCTTTTTTAGATTATACTTGATTCAAGATGGCCGCCACATGCGTGGTATACTGTCAGTAAGGTGGTCCTCTGTGGTCAGATCAGACGCTGTTTGGGTAACATTAAAAAGGGGATAAAAACATCCAGATCATCTTCAGATCTGTCAGTGCTGCAAGAATTTCTTTTAGTTTATCAAGGTTATCAGTTATCTTCATTTTAGAGATTGCAACCATTGAATATAAGACTGTTTGTCGTAAAACACTAAAAATGTCTGATTTTCTGTCTTGAATCTGATGCTTCTCTAGTTTTAGTTTAACTTTAGTTTCAGACTCCTGAGAGAAACCTTGCTTCCCGAACCCACCAAAGCACACAGGTTGGCTCTGTCCAGCGGCTCGTAATGAAACAAATGTTGTTTATTACCGAGGTTCCTGCAGAGACGCACCCCCGCCGTATGAAGTCACAAAGTCCCGTAAAAAGCTCTAACAAGTCTCTGACACTGGATTCTCAGATCACACGGCTGCATCCAAGTATAATCCAGCCTTTATGTCCAACTTTTAAACCTTTCCTACTTCTGGGTTATTGATCCATTACCTTTTTAAATCCCCTCTTATTCTTTAAAAATAGTTTTGTTGCTTTTATGTAGCGTTAGAGAATAAATCACAGCTAATATTAGTATTGGAAACTCTTCTGTTAGAACTGAAAGATGCAAATAATGTTTAAAAAAAGACCTGATTGGTCTAAAGTTTTATGCTTTATTGACCTTTTGAGATGGATTTTGTTTGTCCCTGATAAAGTTGACTTGTCAGTATTTAGTGTTGTGCAAAAGTCCTCAACAACCTCTCATTTCTGTACATTTAGCTTCCTTTTTTACTAATTTTCAGTCAATAAATGTGAGGAAGCTGAACAATTTGAAAAAGAAGCGACAAGCCTGTAAAATCTGAACAGTATCTGATAGTCACGTCCTCAAAAGTGTGAGAAGTTCAGTAAAGACCTGAAACGGTACCTGAGAGGAGCTCCATCCTGCAGCTTTTCGTCACTTCGGTATTAAAAACACAAGTTTTAAATTTTGCAAAGAGTTTTATTTGTTTTCATAGATGCAACTAAAGAAAAAAGAACAAATTATAACTTTGTAACAAACAGGCAATTTAAGAAAAACACCTTAGGATGCAATTTAAAACCGACTATGCTTTTATTTAACCCTTTGAATGAGTCATGGTTTTAGTGATGAGTGGCCTAACAACAAAACAAACAAACAAAAAACTAAAAATGGTGAAACTGCAGAAACTAAAGGGAAAGTCTGTTCTTTAAAAAGATTATAAACCGGTCAGACAAAACGAGGAAATGAGAGGTGACTCAGAAGCTGCACAAAGCTCTAAATCCTTTAGTTTATTGGCTGTATTTTATTCTAAATGCATCCATTGGTTTTTCTTTACCTGCTTGTTCCTGTTCGTCTCCAGGGGTCATTGAGCGACAGGCGGGGTTCGTCCTGGACACGTCTCCAGACCAGGACAAATCGAGACAAAAGAGACAGACAACCAGGGACAAATTACAGTAGCCAGTTGACCTAACATGCATGCTTTGGGGCTGCAGGAGGTAGCCAGAGAAAATCCACACCTGCGTGGGAAGAACATGGAAACTCCCCGCAGAAAGGCCGCCGGAGGAAATCAAACCTGTGACCTTCTTGTTGCGAGGCAACAGTGCTAACTAGCTATGCCACGCAGCCCTACATGTTGAGTCAAACTGTTTGCTGATGAAGATAAAAGCTGAGTTGAAGGGTTAAAAATAACACAATGACATTTACTCTCAACAGCTTACAAGAAGTCTGTAAAGGTTTTATTGGTGATTTTATTCACTATTCATGAAGATTGCAAAAAAAACCCAGTCCCTCCAGGAAGTTATTGCGTTTGCAGCTATTGGCGCAAATTCAAACAATCCTTGCAAATTTTGCACCAATCACCGCACATTTCATGCCAATCTGACCAAACCCCTCGGTCTCCTGCCTGGTTTCACTTTCTGAAACCCGAGTCTGGCTCGGCCTGCAAGATGAAGACATGTCCAACGAGGTCCCGTTTCCTGTCAGATATTACAGCTGAAATACATGCAAGTCAGAATCCTGAAGTATTACACGAAAGTGGCGGAACACGGGCCTTTTTGCTGTTAATTTTGTAAATTTATTTCTGTTTTGCTTTGATTAAGAAAGTAAATAATAAAGCTTTTTTTAATGCAGCTTCTTTTAAAAAAAGCTGCTGAAAAATCCATAA
Source organism: Kryptolebias marmoratus (assembly GCF_001649575.2). Lineage (NCBI taxonomy): Eukaryota > Metazoa > Chordata > Actinopteri > Cyprinodontiformes > Rivulidae > Kryptolebias > Kryptolebias marmoratus. The sequence goes on along the minus strand of NC_051453.1, from coordinate 6,244,614 downwards.
TTTTAAGCCGTGACAATCACACACACAGAAAAAGACTGACTGAGAAGCAAGACTGTAAAACAACTGAATTAGAAGCAGTAAAGATGGAAAAGATTCAGGAAAAAGGGGAGTTTCTGCTGCAGTTTGGATGAAATCAGAAGGAAGATGATCTGAGAGTCGACCACAGGGCACCGATATGTCCAATTAAACTCTGTGATGCCTGGCAGACATCAAATTACATCCTCCTGGGACAAAGAGAGTAGTGGCTGAGCCAAATCTGAGAAGCTAACTGAATCACTGCGTTATGGAAAACTGAATTAAGACCCACAAACGGGTGTTTTCCTCAGGAGCAGCTCTGTGGAGATTAAGGTGTGCTCTGCGGGAGGCGTTTCAAAGCGTTACATACATCCTCTGCCTTGTCATTACCTCGACCCCTCCATCAAACGGACTCGGAACAAGTGTAATTTCCACCAGCGAAGGAAATGACACGATAATAGACACGTGCAGCATTTCGCTTGTTTCTGGGCATAAGGTGGGCGAACATCTGTTACTGTTTTGTAGTTACGACAGTCAGACATCTGGAGACTCGGTAGCTTCTGCTGTGAAAGAGACAAACGGGTCACAGGCTTCTCTTAAACCCAAATCTGTGGAGCAGATATGTACGTCAGCGCCGAAAGGCTGTTAGAGATGCCTTAAGCTGGTTTGTTTGTTTGGCTTGAAAACACACAGAGCTAAAGTGAGCGGAGGGAAAGGAAACGAGGGACAAACAAGTGCTGTTCAGATGAAAATGTTGACATTTAACTCCAATGGAAGCTGAACCACGTGGGTTCAGTTTGTCCTGTTCAGGGGGAACGAACTCGGGGAAAGTTGGAGAACAAGGTGACGCAGAAGAAACTGGAAACTGGTTAATTTAGGAAAATCTGATTTGTGAGGGCTGCTTTTATTCAGGGTGGAGCGCTGAACCTGACAGAGACACAAACTGTTCTGCAGCCGCTTAATGTTGATTTTTAATGGCTAGAATCAAATAAAAATGCATTTTAGAAAACCAGGATAAACACCAACAACGAGGGAAGTAACCAGAGGGGTTGCATTTTATGTTTTAGTGATCCGAATTTTAGAAGTGTTGCTTATTTCACATCGGCTGCAGAGTACATTGCAGATGCAGTTTAATCTTTTAAAAACTGGAATATTAAAGATGAATCTTATGTCCCTTTAAGGGGACTAAAAGCATCCTGACTGATCTGATCACAAGTGCACAAGGTTTCCACCTGGCCATAAAATGCATCCTACTTTGCACTATTATTTACCCGTTTTATGCCCAAGAAAAAACTGAAATACTGCCTGTGTCTATTTTATCATGTTCTTTGTGAATATGCAAAAAAAACATTTTAATGTTTCAGCCTTTTGTCCACACAGAAACAGAGTTTTAGGATGTTCCAAAATGGCATAAACAACCTTGTGTTTTTGTGAAGGCAGCCAAAAGGCAACTTTTTGGAAACGATGATGTGGATGAAGACCTTTCTCCAACCGATGCCATGCTTACGAGGATATTTTTAGAAACGACCAATAAAAAGATAGTTTGGGGAAAACTGGGTTTCTGTGTGCACAAGGGTTTAGTTTATCCTGATTGTATTACTCAGCCCAAACTCTGCTTTAGTTGTGCTCCATCACCAACAACTGCACTTATAGTTGACACGCAGCCCAATACGTGCCTCCATTTGTTTTGCGTACTTTAGTTCGGTGGGTGAGCTAGGGACAGCTTGCATTCAGATGAGAATGTCAATTGAAGTGTCTCGGACCACCTCTGATTGGGGCCTGATGTGCTCACATCTGTTTTTGGAGCCGTTTACTTGTGATCGGATCAGCCAGCAGACATGCCGCTGCCTGGTGGGCAGTGGGCGGGGTTCTCCGTCCTGAAAGTGTCCTAAAATCAGGAGCCGCTGGAGCGCCAAACGCTCCCCAAGTGTTTGTATTTTCCCCTCTGACTTTACTGAATTCACTTTGTGACATTTTGAACCTGGACACAGGCTAATGTGGGTTGGGAGGGGAGGCTTATTTCGGGAAAACAACGAGGCCTCACAAAACTGTAGGAAAACGGCGTAGCCACTTAAGAGGCATAATGGCTCGTTGTGGAGGCTGAATGTGGCTGATTGTTTGCTGAAAGATCTGGAAGGAAGTGGGAGGGACGTCAGGACGCATGTGATGTTTGAAGTCAGCCTGACTGTAATGAAAAATAATTTTTCTTCATGCAGCAAGTCAAACAAGCTGTTAGCACAGTTTATATTTAAGGGACTGGTGGCAGAAGCTGCGATTTGTAGCAGCATCCACACAGGTGATGCTGCGTGCGAGGTTTAACCTGAGCACTGAAAACACGTGACTGCTTGCCTGGTGTGATGGCGTGTTATCCAAGCGCAGTGTGACGAGTCATGTGATCTTGGATGTTTTTATGTCTGCAGGATGCCTGAGTGTACGTTTGGGTCACATTATTTGTTCAGCTCGCAGTTTCTGCTAGTCTTTTCCTCTGTTTTCCTGCTGCCTTCAGGAAGCAGCTTTCAGGACGGACCGATGGCTTTCCTCCTCTCCCCCCAGTTCCTACTGGGAGACAATGGGAGGTCTCTCACGGGGTGCAGGAGATATGTGTGTGTGTAGGGATGGGGGGGTTTATTAGGGGAGTAGGAGACTTCCCTTCAGGAAACTTCAGCTTTATCCCAGCAGAGAGGCCCTCCTGTCTGTGTGTTCATTTAGTGTGAGCCTCAAAGTCCTCACCAGGGTAGAAGAGGTCTGCTTCAAGTTTTAACTGCAAACTAAATGTTTTGAAATCAAAATTTGCAACGACAACAACAATTTTCTGTTTGACCTGTCTTTCATGGTAAAGATTTTTGTTTAGAGTTCATTCATACACCTTAAACACAACAATGTGCTCTCTACAGTTATTACAATGTAATAACAAACAAAAAAAGATGACATAGCCAACATAACATGGAGCCAAAAGTGACTGCACCCTGAACACTTCATAAAACGTGAATTAAAACTTTGAATCAGTATGAATCATAACTGAATCTCTAGAAACAGTGGTTTTATTAGCTGCATTTATGAGAGTATTAGCTGTTTGATGCTGACCTTGTGTGTCAGAGGAGGATGCTATGTACAGTAATTATATTTAATCTAAGAATTAGTCCAATAGAGTTCCTGTCATCTTTATTTCACTGACAAATCCCACTTTCAGGTCCAATGATGCAACCATTTTATTAGGTAAAGTTTGCTGGTGGTTTGGACTGAATGAGGCGTTGGAAACCTTTGGTCCATGTTGACATGTTAGCGTCCCACGGTCGCTGCAGATTTGTCGGCTGCACATGCTTGTTTGGACTGAGACCTGCTGATTGTGGAGCCCGTCAGAGTTCAGTGAATCCAGACGCATCAGGTGTTATTTTTCCAAATTTCCGATGAGCCTGTGCAGACTGTATCCTCAGTTTTCTGGTCTTAGCTGACAGCCGTGGCATACGGTGAGCTCTTCTGCTGCTGTAGTCCATCTGCTTCAAGGTTGGTTGTGTTGTTTGTTCAGAGATGGTGTTCTGCAGACCTTGGTTGTAACGAGCGATCATTTGAACCACTGCCTATTCTCCTCTGACACCAAAAGGACACTTTCGTCCACAAAACTGTGGCTCATTGGATATTTTCTCTTTTTTTTTTTTTGACCATTCTCTGTAAACCCTAGAGATCTTTGTGGGTGAAAGTCCCTGTAGATCTGCTCACCTACTTAGACCAGCTCATCTGGTTCATGTTTGGTCACTTAATTCTCCTTTTTTCCCTGTTCTGATGCTCAGTTGGTAATTCAGCATGTCATCTTCCCCACATCTTGATGCTTGAATTTGAATTGCTGCCATGTGATTGGCTGATTAGTTATTTGTGTTAACGAGCTATGGAGTAGGTGTACCTAATAAAGTGGCGGTGAGTGTAAAAATAACATGAAACTAGACTTCTGGAACAGTGATGCATCCTCCATCGTGTAATAATTCTCACTGGATCTGATTTTGTTTGCATGTGTGCACAGAAAACAAGTCTTTCCATGCAACTTCAGTACATTTCTGACAAGAAAAAGTGTGGCTTAATGTTAGAATAAATGTGAAAGTAAGATTTAGAGGACCTGAAACAGTTAAATCCTGCAGCGGTAAGAAATTGAAATGAATGACAGAATGGTATGCATGCATGCTTGGAGGCGTTTTCATGGTTTCTGTCTGATTCAGTGGAAGGATTCCTGAATGGATTTCTTGTTTTCTCATGTAAAATAGTCAGATTGTGAAAGTTTCTGTCAGACAGAGGATGCTCATTCCCTCTCTCCTTGTCAGTCAGATCGAGTATCCCTCTTTCTCCCTCTTTTTTGGCTCCTCTTCTCGGGGGAAAGGGTGGCGTTGGGGATGAGGTCACCGTTCCAAAACATGGCCTCGATCCTTGTACCAACACGACATTTCCTCTTCCATGAATCCAGCTGTAAGCAGGACAAATCAATGTTCTCTTCATTAATGACACGTCTGAGAGTCTGTGCTGGGATGACAGAAAACTTCTGCGCTACGCATCACAAGTTCCCACCAGCCTGAAGGGAAAAATGCTTGAATACTAATTTGTTCTGTACTTGCCTTGTTTTGCTGCTGGTGGAGGAGGGGCACCTCTGCTCACTGAAGTCCTTGAAGTCATTTTTATGGAAATAAAGTCAAAATAAGAGCCCAGAGATCCATCTGACTCTAACATTAAGCAGATCTTTGCTTGAGGTGTAGCTGAAGCTTTTCGGTTTATATCTAGTCGATATCAACGATATTTCCTTTAATTTATCGCAGTTAAACGAGCTTTGTTGGCAGTCACTCTTTACTGATTAATATTACAGCTAAAATAATGAAATCAATTGACAGATGCTTTATTTACCCATTAATTTTGTTACAGTTTACTAACCCGTACCGCCAAAATGCACATAGTTGTTATAATTTAAAACAAATGTGACTTTCCATGTTTGGCTGTAAAGGACGCACAGATCAACTGTTCAGGTTAATTATAAGTAATTACCTGAAATCTGAACATGTAGATCTGTGTTGGCATTTAAATGCCTGAAACTGATTATAAGTTACTTAAAATTAAGGAGGACTTTAAATAAAAGGCTAAACATCTTCAAAAACCTTTTTAATTACATTTAATTTACGTGGCAAGTAAAATATCATTTCTATTTTCCTACAAAAGAGGTTTGTGATTTTATTTAAAGAAACTTAATTTGATGCCAGTAAACAAACTGATTTATGTTTGTAGTTGTGTTATAGTTATTCTCAACATGTGAATCTCATTAAACAGAGTTTAAAGGAGTGATTTCTTATTTAAAGAGTTACTAAAATAATAATTTCAGACCTGACGTCTTACTGAGGCACTTTGAGTTGAGGTTTATTTAAGTTACATTAATCTAGTTTGTCTCCACCGAGAAGATATTTAATGTTTGGTTTATTCACTACATTACAGCAGGATGTTCACAATAAAGCGAACTGTTGAGATAATTGCTTTCGTCTTTATGCAATCATATGACTGTGTGTATGTAAATATGTCGGTATGCAGAGGTTTGAGGCACAAGAAACTGCAGACAGGATGGGAGGGGGTAGCATAAATCACCAAACAGACTTGTAAAATGTCTTTATTTTTGTTGAAAATGAGCTTGAAAACAAACCTGAGCATCTAAGACATCCTCTCACCTGGTTAATTAATGGTTCAGGTGGTAAAAAATGGCAGCAGGAAATATAAGTCAGAATGTCTTGATTCAAACCAAAGTTGTATCCTTCCTTTTCTTAATAATGTCTTCTAATAACGGGTTAAAAACGTTGACTTTTGTACCAACAAAGTTCTCATTTCCTTAAGACTGTGACCCTTTTCTTAATCTTTCTCAGACCGTCTTTATGGCTGTTTTTGTAAATGTGTCTTGGTTTGTGCGATTATGAGAAGGGGTCTGTCTGTCAGTGTTTTCTTTACGAGCGAGAGACTCGACAGCGTGGCTCTCAGCTGGTCAGGACCAGAGGGGGGGTTTGGAGGGAAGGAATGCTGCTTCTCCATGTAGTCTGTAATTTGCTGTCATCAAATCGGAGAGAAAAACAACATTGGAGAAGAGCTGAGGCAGATGCGTGTGTGAGTGTTTTTGAGGGAAGTTTTGGGTGAGAATTGAAGCCGTGAGGGGAGGAGAGCTGAAACTGAAAGAGGCGAGAAGGGAGGGGGGACGACGACAAGATGGGCAGAAAACGATGAGACTTAATTATTGTGGTAGTGCTGATAATTACGACCAATAGTTATCCTCAAACCAAACATTCAGAATGAAATGCAGATATCTGTCTCACTCGTGGTGTTGGGAAACTGAGCCTACTTCAGTTCAGATACAGAAACGACACAACTTAAAGACTTTCAGCATTCAAGATGTTCGATACCATTTTAATGAAATAATAGCACCAATATTCATCATCCTGAGCTGATATAAGAGCAGTGTTCTTTAGGATTTTAGGATTTTACTCCATCTCTTATGTGGCTATATTCTGTTGGATCAGTAAGGAAGAAAAGTAGAAAACTGCGAATACAAAAGCTTCACGTAAGCGTCTTAATTTTTAGGATACTGCGCCACAATTACATGTCATCGAAACTGTGTGTTGAACTTTTAGAGAATCGTGGAACTTGTTTTATAAACTATGCAGACGTTGTCTTTGATTCTCAAGAAAACCAAACAGAAATGACTCGTCTCTGGTTGGACTGAGGCCGCAGCTTTGAAGAGTTGTTGTAAAAAAAAAAATAAGGAAAAAGAAGCTCGCCCCTGATTGGTCCGAGAGCTGCGGCGTCGTGTTTGCTGTGGGTGGACTTTAGGGTGAACCCTGAGGGGAAACAGAGCCCCAGCTGATAAGAAGACACAAAGCAGACACTCTGCTATCAGATTGAAAAAAAACCACAAACTTCTTTCTTTTTTAGTGAGAATATCTCATATTTATAAGAACAAGTTGTTTCTGATTGCTCATAGCTTAGATTCAGGTGTTATGTTACCTGTCTGAATGAATGATTGTGGGATTTTCTTTGACAGTAAAAGTGCGTAAGCCGTAGTCTGAGCTGACAGGTGATATATGTGTTTACAGGTTATCAGTAGTCAGCGAGCTACAAGGACGACTGGCGTGTTTCAACAGCATGTGTTAGGAATGTGCTCCAGGCTGCTGGGAAACACGTGTATGTTTGAAACAAAATAACTCGGCCTGTATCCGAGGATGAGGTGGTGCATCTGAGACTTGAACCCCCGAAATGCCTCCATGTAGAAACTTGTCCATTTTGTTTGAAGATTTCCCTAAATCTGGCACCCAAACAGTGTACCTCAGTATTGTGACGACTGTTTTATAAATCTGATGGACGCTGATGTCTCTGTTTCACAGGGCTGTGTGAAGCAGGAAGGAGGGAACCCGCCTGAATCGCTCACAGAGTGGCTGAAGGAGGTAAATGTCTTGTTTCAAGTCTAAATCTCTCACCTTTAGGTTACCTTTTTTCTTTTGAGATATATAATCAGTTAATTTATGACTTAATTCCTGCAGCTTATGTCAGAGAAGCTGCTGTGCAAACAAAACCACAGCCAAGTTGTTTCTATCATTTAGATTCTGAATATTTGAATATTATACCTGGAAGAAAATGAGCCAACTAACGTTTTAGAGAAGCTGTGTTGTTGTGCAGTGAATCAGTGGTATTTAAAGCATTTATTGTGTGGAAAATAAATACGGGATGCATGTAATGCGACATCTCTGAGAAAGGCTGATTCACCTTCCTTTGAATTTGAGTTGAGTCACGTCCTCATGAGCAACAAAGAAGCAGCTGCATCTAACTTTAATATTCAATTTTAAAATGATTTACTTGTTGGCTAAAGCGTAAGAATGTATTAATGTCAATAAATGTTGTTTTTTCTTAGCCCGGACCCTTTTTGAAGCGGTGGGAGAGGGTTAGGACCTGAAAAATGACCCAGTCGGTGCAAGTTAACCCAAAGATGCCTGGTAAGAACCTACAGCTTTTAAAGATATTTGTCTCTCCACCGCTTAAATATTTGAGACACGATAAATGTAAATATTTAGGCTACACCTGTAGATTACAGTTGGACGTTACAACATGTTTAAAAGTTGTCATATCAGTTTATTCTGCATAAAAAGGCTTTTTGGCTGCGTTTAATAAGATCTTTGGAACAAACTATCTGCAGTGTTTATTGGTGGCAAAGCTTTAGGTGGACTGAAGTTCTCCGTGTTGTCCTTCATTGCATCATTCATTTAAAAGCAATATTTCTACACAGGACTGCTTTCACTCTGAATTTAATGACATTGTATTTGTGAGCAGACAAATGGATTAACAGATATTTGTTAAAAATTGCACTTTATAGAAGTTTATTGAAGTGCCAACACAGCCAGATTTCAGACAAAAATGACAATTTACTGGGGAGCAGTATTGTATGTGAAAGTAAAAGCAGAAGGGACATTAAATTACAGATGGGAGGCTGTGAACTGACATGTCCTTTCCTTTTCAGATTTAGGCTCTGTGTTCATTTATTCCAGTCAGGAGGAGGCTGACCAGTCAGGCTCCTACTCTGTTCAGACTCCTTATGGATTCCAGCTGGACCTGGACTTCCTTAAATATGTAGAAGAGATTGAAAGTGGGCACAACCTTCGCCGGGCGCCTCTTAGCTCCCGACGTTCTGGACGGGGATTGAGACTTTCCCAGAGGAGCCCGAGCGTTGGGGGCCGTACCAGTGGTTGGACGTCCACAGAATCCCTTTCATCCCCAGTCAGTGAAGATGGCAGAGTTCCTCCGCCGCCACCGCCACGTAATCGCCTTGGCTCAGCCCCCTGTGAAGGACTCTCCCTTTCCCCTGTAACCCTTCTCAGTGTTCCTCCCCTGTCCGCTGGGGCCAAAGCACCACCCCCTCCACCGCTACGCAACCCAAGGGTTGAGCGGACTCTTCTGGAAACCAGCCGGCGGCTTCAGCAGGAGCAAACCCACCAGCACCAGAACGGTGGGCGCCTCCAGATGGCAGATCCTCCCAAGCAGCTCTCACTCTCCACATCCAGTCAGCCTCTGCAGAGTAGCTGGACTAAACCCAGTCCTCAGACCTCTGGGCGCAGCACTCCAGCTGCCGGCACCACAGTGACCCCGATCCCACCCAGCCAGCTGCAGACGGTTAGAGAGCAGATGGCTACAGCCTTGAAGCAGCTAAAGGAGATGGAGGAAAGGGTAAAGGGTGTTCCTGCACTTGAGAAAGAGGTGGCCAAGCTTCGTGCAGAAAAAGACATGCTTCTGTTGGCTCTGGAGGAGAAGAAAACCATAGAGGTTTCCAAACAGAAGCATCAGTCCACAGAGTCTTCTACCCAAACTGCAGAAACCCCCCAACCTGACCACAGTCGACTGACTTCACCAACTACACACAAAAGTCTTGTAAAACCTAGTGAGCTGAAAAGACTGACAGAGAAGTTTGAGGGAAAGGAACAGAGATCTCCCCAAACATCAGCAAAGGTTTTAGTAAGTGCTCCAGAAAAAGCAGTTGTTCAAAAGAAATCGGTGGCTGTTGGGGATGATGTGTCCATGTCCTCAGTTGTTTTCTACCACAGCCACGGTGTCAAAGATGTATCTGTGGGCACTGAGGTGAAGATGAGAGAGAAATGCACGGAAACAAAGGCCCCTGTGGTTCATGAACAGGAGGTACAGGTCAGAGTGGAGACAAAGGAGGCGGAGGTTTGGGTCATGGAGTCGCTCCTTGGGCTGAGCACAGAGGCGCAGCGGGAGATGGACACCTTACAGGACACTATCAAATTCCAGCAGGAGTCCATTGCAGCTCTAGAAGATCGTCTGATTACGGCTGACAAAGACCTTGGAGTCCTCAGGGCACAGATGGATGAAAAATCCTCCAGAGTCACATTTGAGAAGGCAACTCTTGCCAAACCTAACATGAAAAATGTCCAAGTAGAGACAAAACCTTCTGCGTTGAAGCATGCTGCAACTATGTGCCATCCAGAGATGACGGATGTGTGTGTTGGAGAAAGTTTAGCGGCAGGTCAGACTGAACAGGGCACCCAGACTGATGCTGCTGCAGAGAAAGAACCAGAGCCAGAGCCAGAACCGGCACGGGTTGAACGGGTCAGCGTTGGGTGCCAGTGGGAGAAGCTGAGTGACGAAAAGTCTGAGGAGCAGAAGGTTACCGTGCCAAAGAAAAGACAGCTCACCATCGCCGAATACAAGGTCTCACCAGAAGAAGAGGTGGTCGGTGCGGACGGGAAGAAACTGAGAGACCAAGGAGAGGAAACCACAGCCAGCAAGACGGGTAAGTTCTGGGCTTTCAGAACAGATCAGTGTCCTCCAGGAACTAAAAAACATAAAATGCAACACACTTTGTTAACGAAGTCCTTTAGTAACCATTCTTTGGAGATGAAACTTTATTTACATGTTGGGAAAATTGGAAAGTGTGTCCATAATACTAATAGATTTATAGCTAAATGCAACAAACTGCTGCATGTTCATTATGTACTTTAGTTTCTTTAATGTTTTAATTGTGCATTTAGATAGCTGTTTTGTGTTTATAGCCAAACATTTTTAAAAGTATGAAGTTTTCTTTGCTTGAGAACATAGTTGGCTTCCAGAGATCACTTTAATCTCAGTGAGTCTTTGTTTGGGGCTTTTAGGTTTAAAAATATGTCAATCAATGAACAGTTTTGCTTTGCAGTTTATCAGGTGATGTGACAGATACAAGCCTGTTATCCTTGCTTGTGTGTGAAGTTTGTTTTTGATGTCGGACTCGGTTGGCAGGTATGCTGAAATCAATCATGAAGAGGAAGGATGGGAGTAGCTCAAGCGAAAACCGCAAGAAGAGCCTGCAGTTTGTTGGAATCCTAAATGGAGGGTACGTGACGGTAACGCAATTCCTGTTTTTAATTTTCACTGAGGCAAGAATAAAATACGGGACAGCAGAAAGTCTAGAGGTTGGAAAAACAAACAGTTTGACAAAGTCACAGGTTAGACCCCCCTACCCCACAAAAAACTTCCTGCAACACAGCCAAACTGGGCAAAACTACGGTTTCCTGCCTCTTCTAGGTATGAATCTACGTCTAGTGAGGAAGAGGAAGAAGAAGATGATGATGATGATGAGGAGGAAGCAGCGAGTTCTTCTGGAGAAAGTGGAGATGGTGAGGTGGACAGCACGGAGGAGGACGAGGCAGCGTTGGAGGAGGAGACTTCAGAGGAGGAGAGGAACGTCAACCTGGATGAGAGCGACACTGACGAGGAAACGCTGAGAGCCGCAACTTACTCCTTGGACGCCGTGAAGGAAAAGTAGGTTTGTCTTCACGGAGAGAGGCTTTTATGGTTTAATCGTACAAACTAAATGTGAATTCTGCTGGTTTGTGTCGCAGGTTTGAGTTCAGCTCAAAAATGCGTGAAGCCTGCCTGATTCTGAAGAATCACTTGAACGATGATGTCGAAACACTGAAGAGTAAGGAAGTGGTGCGTCCCTGCAGTTTTTATTTACAATTTTTTTACTACAATTCCTCATTTAAACACCATCTCAACGCCGCAATCCCGTAAAGTAACTAACAGCTCTTTCATGCCATGTTTACCTAAAGTTGACTACAAGATGTGGGACAATAACTGGAGTTTTATAAAGAGAGGGGACAGGAAATGAGTTTAAACCAGATGGTAATCCAGCGTCCTGTCAGCCTACAATTAACAACACTTTGGGATGTTTTCAGCTGTCCAGCACCCACACAGTCCAGCTCGAGTGGTTCCGGGTCTCCAGTGCAAAGATGGCTCAGCAGTCCCGGGTCTCCGACTACCTGATGGCGTTCTCTGAGGTGTCGTCGGTGCTGCTGGAGCACGTGGTCAACATGACAGACGGAAACGGCAACACGGCGCTTCACTACAGCGTCTCCCACTCCAACTTCGGAGTGGTCAAACTGCTGCTGGACACAGGTCAGTGAGCGGCAGGTAACGGTGACAGGAGGATTTTACTTTGTCAGCTGCACTGATACCAGTCTCTGTGCCTCCTGATCGCTCCAGGTGTGTGCTGTGTAGATAAGCAGAACAAGGCGGGCTACACGGCCATCATGCTGGCTGCTCTCTCCACTGTAAAGGAAGAAGACGACATGGTTGTGGTTAAGAAGCTCTTCAGTCAGGGGAACGTCAACGCCAAGGCCAGCCAGGTGCGTCTTTAACCTCTTAATTACAACCCGGAGCTTTTTAATGGATTTAATTAGAGTTACTCAGAGCTTTTTGGGTGTTCTTGGACAAAACAAACTTGATTTAATGAACAAACACATGGCCTCTTGCGTAAAGAAAAAAAAGCAGATTGGAGGGAAGACATCTGTCCGTCTTTGCTTTTAGAAGAGTTAACACTCGTCTGGAAGCATTTATTACCTCCTGAGTTGTCAAGTTGACTTTATTTCCCCTTCATTATGTTTTTTTTTCTGCTCTGGAAACAAATCACACAGAACTGTTTGGCCTTTGGCTGATAATCATCCTCAATCACTGATCAGCATCATTTATGCCACTACTGGTTTGATGATTGGATCAGCTCAATGTTCTTGTTACACTTTACTGGAGCGAATTTAGTTTTCTGAAATTTAGGAACTCCCTTGTTTGTTCATTAAGCGGCAAAACGCAGCTACTTAAAACACTTAAACTAGTTTTATCCATAAATATATATTTGGCAGATATGTCAAATTGCATTGAGGCGCCGCAAATGTGTAGACTTTGTGGATTTTATCTCTGAGGTTGATTAAATCAGGTTTGTGCAGCGTTATGTGGCTCCTGACTGCTTCTCCCAGTGCCAAGTCATGGGACTGAATTTATGGCATCACTCTCTATAAATCCAATTACTGCTGCTTGTTATTGTTGCTGTGAGGAATAAAACATGTGGCACGCAAGGTAATTTAGGGTCTGGAATTAAAATCGTACCATTGTTTGCTGCTTTGTGTTAAGTTTAGTCCTCGTCCTTGTAAAACTTGTGCTATAAAGTTAGTTTTTCTTTTAAAAGGATTAAATGCAGTGGAACATTTTTAAGTCTGTAATTTATGCATCTAGTCACAAAAGGAATCCTGTTTTATGGATGTAAAGATGGCCTTTGTGTGACTAAATGGTCATTTAGTAAAAAACCTTCGGCTCTGAACGTCTTTGCTTTTGCAGGCAGGTCAGACGGCCCTGATGTTAGCGGTCAGCCACGGGCGGCAGGAGATGGTGCGGGCCCTGCTCGAGTGCGGCGCCGACGTAAACGTGCAAGACGACGAGGGATCCACGGCTCTGATGTGCGCCAGTGAGCACGGGCGCGCCGAGATCGTCAAACTACTCCTCGAACAGCCCGGCTGTGACATCTCCATCGTGGATAATGTAAGACGTTTACGTTTTAAAGACTTTTAGCTGATTCACCAAATGGGCTGCTATTGCTGGAGACGTGCTGACCAGGCAGATTTTAACCAGTTTTGTAGTAACTATTGGTTCATAAGACCTGGACATTCATATCTGCAGCTGTCTAATTACTTTTTCAGTGCTCTAAAATGACAAAAAACTAAATTGAGACACTTTGGAGACTCCAAGCCTCCAGTGGTTGCAGTCCAACAAGATGCTGGTTTTAGGTTTTCTACTCTGGGTCTGGGATTCAGCTCAATCTGTTCAGGAAATGGCTCCCCTTGGGGGACTACAGTCAGTGCAGTTTCTTCTTCACACTTTTTAAATTTGTTCTCACTAGGAGAGATACGAGTAAAAATCCAAAGAGCCACAGTCGGATTGTTGTCATCTGTCTTTGAGTCAAATCAGTGCTGCATACAGGAAACACAATCCCTGCTCCCATGTCCCAGAGGAAGAATTAAAAAGCCACATCCCTCGGTTCCAGGCTCTCCAGCTAGTTTTCACAAAATTACCCAAAAACAAATCAGCAGCGACTGCTTTTGTCTGGGGGGGAGAAGCATTTTTATTGACTAAGAATTACATGTTTACTCTAAACAATCCAGGATGTAAGAAAGCATTATTCAACACTGTCCTGGTGTTTTTCTAAATCTGCTCAGCCTTGTGGCTCTTAAAGTGATTTTACAGTCAACCAGTCTGTCTGGATGCTTGAGGAGAAGCCAGGCAGACATATTTGAGCATTCACATCTGTGCCAGAATGCGCAGGCGGCGTTTGGATCGTGTTTTGGTGCAGCACAGCTGGACACACGGGAGGGAGGGAGTTTGGGAAAAGCCCCCACATCCCTATCCCACTGCAGATAAACTGTAAAGCTGAGTGACTTAATGTAGGAAGTAATTGGCGTCCTATTATTCATAACTTATGCACATGTATCTGATACCACCCAGACTTGGGATTTAGTCCTTATGTACACCATGTTCTCTAAAATGACAAAACAAAGCAACAGCTGGAATGCAGGGCAGACAAACATCCTGTTTTTTAATATTTTACTGCCTAATCACATATGCATGACAGTAATGTAATTGTAACCATGTATAATGCTCATCACGCAGTCCATCTAAAAGCCTTGAGTTTTCGTGGACAGTGACCTGACGTTTACAGACTGCCCTGTTTTTCCTCTTCTGTCTGCAGGATGGCAGCAACGCTCTGTCCATTGCACTGGAAGCAGCTCACAACGACACAGCTGTGCTTCTCTATGCCCATATGAACTATGCAAAGACCCAAACTCCTGTGGTGAGTCCATTCATTTAAGAGCTTTACACATTCAGAAACTGAGTGATTTAAAAAAGGCCCATGTTTTCAGTCTTATTGTGGTGAGGACAATGGCTTTTTGAGCCGAGTTCTCAGTGCAGGTAATGCTTCTAACTCAAACTCTGCTGTAAGGGTGGGGGCAGCACTGACTGATGGTGCACTGCTGCCCCCCTCAGGTGTTAAACAGGCTTTGTCATTACAGCCATGCTGAAGTGATACTATTAATTTATTATCAGCTCAGTTGTAATTCTGCTGAACAACCTGTAATGTAATACCAACTAATCAATTTATAATAAAACATGGTTTAAAGTTTAGACTTATCAAAAGCTCATACTTTCACAAGGTAAACCAGCTCAGTAGCCCAATTTATGCCATCTTTTAAACACTGCTCAGTGGAATAAAAGGCAGGCACATGTAGAGACAACATGCCCTTTTGTCAAAGCACTTCCTGCTAAATAAGTGGCTTTCACAACTATTTTTGATACGACACTCCAAAAAGGAAGTCTGCAACATGGTTATTATGTTTTAAGATAATGTTGTATTTTTAGGGCCTTATATTTAAACAGTTGGAGAGGAAACTGCATCAGACCCCGGGGATAACTAACAGGCAATCTGTGGGTTTTTCTGCCTTTTTCTTTTCCAAAATAAAGCAGGATGATATGGGTCAAAAACAACAAATTGCCCTCATAAATCAGCCACTGAAAAACCCCACATTTCTATGCTGGACTGGATTATATCCAACCTAATGTCTCCTCTGTGTGTATTTTGTTCAACTTAACTTTAGTCCCACATCAATTATAAGAATATAATTCACCAAAAACTCTTACAGAAAGGAAGTTGTGTTGTAGCTACTGAATCATATGTTTGTTTTTACAGCAGCCAATGTGTGTATTTGCAGAATTAAAATCTCTTTTTCTATGTTTTGTTTTTCAGGGGAGTCCGAAAGCCCAGCCCAGGTCTGCAGACTGAAACGATCTCTGACAGACCAGCAAATCTAACTGGATCTGAGCTGTGAAAAGCTCCACTGGAATTTATCTAAACACCCATGTATTTATATATGTTCTGCATTTATAAGTGTTGTTGATATGAGAATGTTATTTTTCCATAAAGTGTTGAATATTAAGTTCTGACCTGTTGCAGTGAGAGTAGGTCTCCAGTTCTTCTTGTGTCTGTAATGGAGGAAAATATTACATTTATTATTTGCACAAATCTAACATTTTACTGTTAAAGGGGAAACACTCCTGCAGTAAAGAGGCACATCAAACTTACTGTGGAGCTGAGATGTTTCGAACCATAAACCGGTGCTGATGTGTGTTGCTTACTGGTCTTTCCTGCAGACTTCTCTGTCTGAGGGGGAAAAAAAGTCAGAAATTTAAAAATCTACATCTTTAAATGCAAATAAAAGAAAAAAAGTCTGCTTATAATAATGAGGAGTCAAAGATGGCGCTCAGCACTGTGTTCATAAAAATGCTGTTCTTATCTAAAATAAAACATATTTACATAAAATGTTTATCAGTTCTGTTTGTTGTCGTTTAGAGAAACAGTATCTTAAAGCTGAAAACATGGGACGATATAATCAGCATAAATAAGAGATTAAAATGCTTAGCATCGCACTTTAAGGTTTTATCATAGATTTCTATGAATTGATATGAAGTTAGAGTCTCAGGGATTAGATTAAACATTAGCTCCTTCATAAATGAAATTAATGACAGACTTACACAACTTATCCAAGGAAAGATCAATGAATCAGAGGTTTACTAATCTCACAACTGAAAGACTGAAAAGCTGAACAGACTGGAGCATCAGCTGCTCTGATTTGGTTTATTTTCTCTCCCACCACATGAACACTTTATTACCTCATACCTCTGAGAAGATGGGCCTAAGTAAGTGTACTGTGTGAAAGTCACAGTCCTGGCTGAGGTGAAGAAAAAGGCAGAAACCTAAGAGTATTGGGGTGAGGAAGGGAGAAAATCAAACAAATAAACCTGTTTCTTTACATTGTTTCAGTGGGTTTGTATCTGAAGAAAATAAAATGCTGCAGGACATCTGACGCAAAGAAAAAACTGCTTTGTGAAGCCATAAAAATGAGCCAAAGACTTTCAAAAAGTAGAAATATTGATCAAGACCATTTAAAAAGGAGGGATGACTCACAAGTTTTACCCAGAAATATTTGTTGTTCCATCATCGACTCCATGATGTTCGCAATCCACTTTAAAGCTGTGTCACTTTCTCCACAATCCACCCATCACTGGTAACTATTTACCGAGGTTGAGTAGATAAAATGTGTTAATATAATGAGCCATGTTGATCTGTTGGCTGTAAGATGAATAAAAAAATGTGAAATCTGAATACCTTGACACAAAGCTGCAGCTCCATCTTTGAAGATGTCGACCTGTTCAGGCTTCATGGTGCTTCGAGTATTGCTCTGCAGAGAAACAAAACAAATCATTTTCAGGAGCATAAACCCACCTTTGCATCAACAGTATTCCCGAAAGGCAGATGCCTCAACATGATGCCCCCCCCCACCGGCACCTTGATGCCTGATAAAAACAGGACAGGTGACATAAATGTTGCATGTGTCAGCTTTTGTTTGTTGCCGATTCACACATCTGAGCAATCACGACTGGAAAATAAAGATATGAAACCTGAACTGATCTGTATGCACGAGCCGTGCACTGAATTTCTCTTTTTTTCTGCTGCTGCAGTCATACAAACTGGGATACCACGGAGGAGGATTGGGAGGGGGGGCTGCTTGTTTTGTCTACACTGCCGTAACATTTTTTTTTTTTTTAAGCAGTTACTTCCACACCACTTCTTTCATTATGCTGATCTGTGAAGTGGAACGTAACGCTGTCGGAGTTGAGAGGTCAGGGGCTCCTGCTGCCTGGAAACATACAGTCTAATATTAGAACATTTCCTTGATTTGTTAGCAGCATCTCTGCTGACTGCTGAGCACATGGCAACAGGCCGACCAATAGGATTTCAGGAGACTGCTAAGCCCCTCGCTCTGTATAGCAACAGTGGCATCCGCTCCTTATTTATTTATATAGGACTTTTTTTTTTTTCCCCACCGCCTCATTTTCATGCTTCTGTCCCCCAACAGTGCATCCACACCGTGCTCTCAAACTGTGAAAAAGAGTTGCAGCGTGAAGAGTGGTGTTGCTCCAGTGCCAGACTAGTGATGCTTTTGCTTCTGATTTAGCTGCATCAGCTCCAAAATATAAAACAGCTCTCAGATTATTTTTGTAGTCATCTAGATTTGTTTTGCAGTTTTGTTTTTTTTTTTTTTTTTGCATAGAATGACATTTACAGATGAAAGGAGTTTTTCTTGTTTACTGCATGTAAAAGTAGGAAAGTGGACTTGGGAAAGGCTGGATTTTCAAGAGGACATGGCACGCATCTGTGAGGAGAAGACTGAAAACCTGGAGGAATGACAGCGTGGGAAAAGGTGCCATGACGACGAGGAGGGGGGGCACGGAACATCTGAGAGGAGAGGAGCTGGAGAAGATGGAGAACGCAGGAGGAGAAGCTACACGGGATAGGAGGAGGAGCGGGAGGTGGCGGGGGGTGGAGGGACACAGAATGGCGTGAGGACATAGGCCGGTGGTTGGTTTGATCGGAGCCACGTGTGCGTCCGGCGACGTCTCTCCGCCGCTTCATGAATGTCGACGAGACGCTGGCTTCCCATGCTGCCCGGTCCCTTCGGTCTTGGCCCAGGTAGGTGCGCACCGTCCTGCACAGCCAAGTTTCCTGACCAGGTTTCATTTTCCAGGTTGGTGGGATGACGCCCGTACCAAAAGTTGCCATTTTGAAAGTTCTCTGTGCGCTGCTCCACGTCTCGTCATCGGTCGAAGCGTGGTTACAGGATGGTGGTAGGCTTAAAGGCGATGGGGAAAATATGGCGTACATCGGCTGTCCCGTTATTGGTTTGGGATGCGACACGATTGCTAAGAATTAAAAGAAGGAGAAACTTTTACAAAACCAACAAACAAAAAAGGTAAATTACATGAAGGACATAGAATTAATGGCTTTAGTTGGCAAAGGCAACGAAACAAGTGACATTTTCTCTTAATATTGGTTTGGATCTGCATGAATCAACTAAACATCTCATGTTTATCCCAGTTGTTTGATTAGACAATCATTACAGCACATCCTTGTTTAAGACTTCTCTGATTCATGAGAATAATGGCAATGTATGTTTACAAAAACAACAAAAAAGATCATTACATAAGGAAACGAGTAAAACCGGATTAACTGTTGTTAAAGACTAACCCGACTCGTATCAGATGGATATTTACTGATATTTCCAGGATTCATGTGAAATATTCAGAGAACTGGTTGATGTCATTAGACGAACCTGACCAATGGAGGAAATCGCCTTCAGCACCATTCAACATCTCCAAACAAACTCAACTCCAACAGCATCCGTCCACGGCGGCTCAAAGGCTGCGTACGATTGGAACGGCGTCTAAACGGACGCCATTTCCAGCACTTCGGCTTTAGATCGGGGCTGTAGCGCTGCTCAGTACATAAGAAAAACTTCCTTATTTTGCTGAAGGACCACATTTAAAGTAACCGAAGCAATATTACAACTAAATACAACAATACATTTGAAATATATTTAATTTTTATAATGTATGCGTTTAGACTTGGGAGAATTTATAACAGCTACTCTGATCTTTGCATCGTTTTTAGATCCCATTTTTTAGTAATGTCAGCAGACTCTTTACATCTTTGTTTTAAGTCTGATTTTAATAAAGTTATGCTCATTTATTTTCTCTTGCAAAGCAACTAAATGATGCCCCCAACCAAATCCCTTCAGTAAAGAGGCTACAGGAGAATACGGCGGAATAAACCGCTGACTAATCCATCGCTCGGGACAGGAGGGAGGGTTTATCTGCAGCCCCTCTGATTTCTTTATCATGAAAAGGGTTTTATGATATAATACTGTACTATAATACAGTCAGTATATCGATGCAGTCATTACCAGTACTTCTTATCCCACAAATCCCAAAATGAAACTGCGTCTTTATCGTCACACGCACAGATTTTGATCTTTTAATTTAAAAAGAAAAGGTCTGGATTTAACATATTAGTTACCTGTTTGACAAAAAAGCATTGCATCTTTTAAAAATATAAAAGGATTTGTGTTTTTTACCATTACCTTTTAAAAGAAATACATGAAATTACATCACAATCGCAGGGTTGAAATAATTAGAGAAACTATTTATTGACTGATTTGTCCATTTATGTTTATAAATGTATTAATTAGTAATTTGATATTTAGGAGTTACAAAAAATGCAATTAAACCCGAGTCAGCATCTTATAATTTTTCTGATCTATAAACCAAAACCCAAATATATTCCACTGCCTACTGAATAAATTTATAAAATCTAATTTGAAAATGCTCTTTTTTTGATTTGTCAAATAATGTTTTACCGATTGTGTTTTAACTACTTGAAAAATCAAGAATGTGGCAGAAATTAGAAGACTGCTCAACACTGAATGAAAATGTTTTTTTTCCCCTTCATCTTATTTGTTTTGACATATTTCTTATATAATAATGCAAAATGGCGATATTTACTTTATTAGGACCAACCTAATTTGTGGTTCGGGCGTAATGGATCTGGATGAAAATTTACGTTTTGCTTGGACTTTTTATTCTGATTGGTTTCAACAAACCAAACCAGAGGAATTCTGTCCATAACTGAGAGGATCAGGAGGAGAAGATGTCCTCCTCCTCTTCCTCTGCTGTAGTCAGAGATATGAAGAGAGCTGCACTCAGATATTATTCAAGAAGGACGACTCTCAGACCAACTACAGACAGTCAAAAGTGCACGTCTTTTCCCTTGAGAGGAAGAGGCTGCAGAGATTCACCCACCTCTCGACAGAACCGTCAGGACCCAACTGTGAACAGAGAAGTGGAGGTTTTGTGTCATTTGGTTTTGAGAAATGTGCTTAAAAATAAACAACGCCACTCATTAGCTATAACCTATTAAACAAAACCTCCACAGCTGTATAAAATATGCTGTGCACTGAATGTTTCGTACCCTGTGATTTAACCCTGTAGTCTGAAAAATATGCCTTTTATTTTCTCTAAATTAGGTTTCTGGAGAAAAGGCAGCTCATGTGTCCCTAAAGAAGAACTCAGACAGTTGAGCATCTCTGTCCTCCAGCTCAACGAGCGTCCAAGTCTGCAGGAGAAACGGGCAACTGGACAAACTGATTATTCCTGATTGTTACCTCCTTTGAATGAATCCCTTCAGGCGATTCATAAAGAAACTCTGCATAAGGAAGAGAGCACACAGGATTTACTGGTGATGCCACCGTCCTGTGGTATGATGCGTTTAAAACAGTGGCTCAGCGTAGGAAACATGTTCTGTGTCGACAACACCGGGCAGCCATGATCTTGGTGCTTTCTCCATCTCCATCCTCAGCCATGAGGCTAACTGTAAGCTGATAGTATGTGATCAGCTGCACCGTGGCCCAATATTCTGCTTCACCCTCAACAAAAACCAGCTGGACTTTTCAAATCAGTGTTGTGAAAATGGCAGCCGACAGTTTCCAGCGCCGGACGGAGGATGAGCTCCACCCAGGCAATCCCCCGACCTCGATGCTAGCATCCCTCCACCTCAGAGACGAGGCTTTGGTCACGGATGAGAACATGACTCACACAGAGGATAATCCTGAGCCCTGTCCTGCCATGACCTCATCACATCTTAACCAATCGCAGCAGGAGGCGGGGCCTGCTCCACCAGCACGCCAAGGTAAGATGACGGTGCTGCTTTAAGCTTTTTTAACAGATATCACTGAAAATATCAAGTCTGATGGATTTGTTTTGATAATTTTTCAGATTGAATATTCCTAAATAAACCAATATGTAACAGACGGTTACTGAAGTGTTTCTTTAAATATTTTATTGACTAACAGATGAAGTGGGGTTCAATCGAAACATTACGAACAGTTAATATCTTACCTGTGATAGATGCCTATTTGAATGACCTCAGCTTGGATTAATAGTTAAATTCTGACCAGACTGACAAGGTAATGAAATACTTGCAATGACTGGTATTATTGTTTAATGTTTCAAAGACAGCATCAGTTGTAATGAAGCCATATTTCCCTCACTTCAGGTGGGCTGAAAATTGCGAGAAAATACGTGAATTTTCTGTTGCATTCTCACCGAACTTTGAGTCACTAACAAGCCTTTGTGGCTGAGTTTTGAGCAGCCAGTTTTTGAAAAATATCACAGCCTATTTTTGTGCACACAGCTCGCAAAGCTGCATTCTTGACCGTGTGCATCATTTTGTTGTCTGCCTCCGTCCACCCTAACGTTTATGATTTAATCTGCCGGAGAAAACTTTTGAAATTAAGTTTTTGAAGAATTATTTATCAGCGTGGTTTCTAGATCCGGACATTTGCCTCGGATGTTTACTGTCAGAGAAGAACTTCCGGCCCTGATGACTGGTTTGAGCTAAAAACCAAATTTGCTGCAGTTTTTAGAAAAGCTATGTTATAAACCCTTCCACCACCATCACATAACACGGTTTTTCATATTCCTGCCAATGAGTGCACTGCAATCGCTACAGCTCAATGCTGCTGCTATATGCTATTCAATTGAGCATTGAAATCTGTGGAAATAACTGGACAATGCAAAACTGAGGGAAACGGAGAGGTTTATAAAAGGTAATCTTTTCAGACTGGAGTTTTAAGATCCACTTTGGC
This sequence comes from Kryptolebias marmoratus, assembly GCF_001649575.2. Lineage (NCBI taxonomy): Eukaryota > Metazoa > Chordata > Actinopteri > Cyprinodontiformes > Rivulidae > Kryptolebias > Kryptolebias marmoratus. Next base: position 6,222,196 of record NC_051453.1, on the reverse strand, counting down.
CTTGGCCTCGCTCAACTGGCTGTTATCTTATTAATCTGGTCAAATATATATATTTTTTCAAATCGAGGTCCTTCAAAGAGCGATTTACAACAAGTACAACGTTCATCGTTCTGACCTTTTCCACAGAATCACACTTTAAAACATCAGAACCATCTCTTCAACAAACCAGGTTTCTAAAAGGAGGTCTCTTCTCTAGAGTTTTTAGACAAAACGAGTCCCATCTCTGCTTAAGGATCCATACTAGTACAAAAAGTTGAAAATACAAAGGAAAGCAAGGCTAAATGAATCCATAAAGTAAAACAACAAACTTATTCAAATTAATAAACACACTAGAGGACAGAGAAAAGAGGCTAAAATAAATAGTTGGCTAATAAAAGGAATTAACCGAACAAGATCGGTAATATTCTGCTTGATGCTTAGAATATTATAAAAGCAAATGTCAAGGACCTTTAGAAAAAGAAAGTGTGTGTCCCAGTGAGGGATCAGCAGATGGCAGCATTTATTTTGTCATGTGGGACTAGAAGACGTGGTACAGTTTGACTGTCGTCGATGAGCTGAGAGAGAAATAAAAATCAATCCAGACGTCACTTAGAGCTGCTTGGAGGGAGTTTTTGTCTCAGGGTCAGTGAACCCGATATGGTTTTCCAGATATGTGTTAAATCAGACCAAACAAACAATTTGCTCAAGAGTCACAAAGAGTGCTCGTGCCCGAGCTGTGGATAGCCTCCACCTCACCCCCCACAAATAATTGACGGAGGGGATTTACTAAGAGCATAATTAGACAAAGTATATTAGAGTATATCCTCCTGACTACCAGTGGTTCAAATTTATTCTCTGTAAACCTGAATATCTCCCACCCACTGCATACTACTGAATTAACTCCTTTTGCCGTCCACAGAAGACATTCAGGGCTTTTCAGTGACACCAAATGTGAAGGGATGGGGCTAATAACCTTACAAAGATTGGAGAACTTTAAAACAAATTGTGATTGGACAATATTTTTTTCCCTAGTAGTCAGGGGGATATATAAAAAAGGGACAGACATTCCAGTGACTGAAGCCTGAACCTTGACTGAAAGCCAATTACTGTCAAGATCGTCAAAAAAAAGAAGTTGGGGAAAATTCTGCTTTTCAAAATAAAGTTCAGTCAACATCAACACCCTCCAAGCGGACCCGCCTGAGGCCAGGCGCTGGTGGCAAACACTCGATTACATTTGATAAGTAAATTCAGTGAAAGATCACTTCTGCAGAGGTCCCATGAACTAAACAAATATAGTTGATATAAAGTTGTGTCAAAGTTATTTGAATCCAGGGAAGAGGGGGGGTGTTTGGGAGACTTGAGCTAACTTTGGGCCTCCTGGAAAATCCTTTCCTTGAGAGTTGAAACAACAGACGTCTGCCATCAGGTCACGAAGATGGCACAGGTTATAGGAATCTTATTTGGGACTCTTTTGGCCAAAGGTTACTTTTAACATGCCTAAGAAATCACCAAACTAATTCATCTCCACAGGATGGGAAAACCCAAACAGGAACTAGTTGAAGCTTGATTCTCACAGGTTCAATTCTTAATACAGATATTCAGCAACATTCAGGGTTTAATGGCTACTGATCCTATTTAGCTTTTAATACCAGGCAAGTTTTGACAGAGCCTGTGTTTGTTTGAAGGCATGGAGGGTTTATAATTTTGTCCCTTTCTTATATTACAACAGCATAAGTACGATTCCTCCTGCGTACGGCTGTGTCTGTGGCAGAAATTTCAAACATCTCCAGGCATGCCTTCACAAGTGCTGACGGGATGACTTACATCAACTGTTAGCAGCACTCCTCGCTGTGTGCATGCAGCAGCACACGTGTGCATATTTACATGCCGCTAAATACGAACGACTCGCACACAAACACAGTTATTCCAGAAAATGCCCACCCCACAGGTTCCCACCTTTTCCTGCATCTCTAACTCAGGCACACAGGTGGGATCCACGGAAACAAGAGCCCATCAGCTCTTTGCCTCGCCTGCATCTCGCCGTAGACAGCTGTTGTTTGTTAGGCGAGGCAAGGCGAGGTCAAGCGTTAAGCAGGACTGAATTTGGCTGAGGGTGCCCAAGCGTCGAGGAGTGCCAGTTCTGGTATTTTAGGCAGTCAGACAGTGTCACCTGTCAGCGCTCCAGTCTGGACAGATTCTCCTGCAAGCTGCGAGACTGAGCAACGCCTCAACGACAAGACGACACCTCCTCTGGTCTCATCTTGTCGGGGGAAAGCGCAGACGTTGAGCTTCAGACCGCTCTTAGCTGACATCGTTTCTAACACCGGACTGTTGTATGGTTGGCATTTTAGAGTTCCTGGGAACGGAAAAAGGCCAAATCGACACAGAGATGCAGTCTCTCACTCAAACACCGGTTCCAAAGGAGATCTGCTCCCATGTTGGTCAAGAAGATTTGCATCCTGCCCTGAAAACCAACATCAGCAAAGCCGGAGGTACTCATTAGCTTTTCTTGGCTGGTGTCACCATTTTAAAATCAGTTCTGTTCCAAATTAAAGTCACTTTCTTTGCCATTTTTTGTCTACAGTTTTCAAAAATGTAAACTTTACAAATATTCTGTTTTAGTAAACTGCATGTTGTTGACACAAGTCTGGTGGTTATGAGTTATGTGGAAAATTTAAAGTATAAATTATGTGAAAAACATTTTAAAAGGCTGATTTCTACTGAAGTTTCTTGCTGAATTGACAAAATGAACAAATTTGAGGCAAAAAAATGCGCCATCAATTACAAAATATAAATAAAAGCATTTTCCTTTTTTTCCAAGCTGCTCTTCTTATTGGTATTATAATTTTTTGTTACATTTGTTTTTTATTGCTTTTTGTGATCAGATATTCAACCGGAGAGCAATCTAACCAAAGCTATGGCCGCCTTTGACGGCGGCGCTGATGAACATCAGTTGTCTGAAGCAGAGTGGTACTGGGGCAACATCTCAAGGTTCAGGCAAATTTATTTGGATTTAATGAACTTTCCTTGCTGTTTAAAAGCCAACTAATTGCTTGTTTTATTGTATGCCTGTTGATTTTAAAAGAAAATCTTCTCTGTGAGGTGTTAAAAATTTTAATGAGTGCAGAGTTTCTTATTTGGTATCGCTATTCCTATACGCATGTTTTTGATGCTAACATAGTTAGGTTTTTTGTGCTTTTTAAGCTAATCTCAATAAACGTTAACAATCTCTCTCTTTTTTGGTGTAGAGATGAAGTAAATGAGCTCATGAGAAACACTCCTGATGGCACGTTTTTGGTCCGAGATGCTTCCAGTAGGAATAAAGGGGAATATACTCTGACACTACGGTAACTATTTGAATTCCTTAAACAAAGTTTTATGATGAGTACATCTGCTGCACAAACAGATTTAATACATTACATAAAACTATTCAATGGTTATTAAAAATATTCCACACAACCTGTTAAGGGTTTAAAAATAACTCGAGCTTATATCATCTGAGCTGCTAATGTCAGAATTATCCACCGTCTGCATCTTGAATACTTTGCTTACAGCACAACAAATTTTAAAGTCAAATCCCAAGTGAGATTTTTCCAGGTTTGAGGCGTAACTCCAGACGTTTGAGCAGAATCGGGACGTCTGGATTTCCGATGAGGACACTGTTGATTAGAGTTTGGCACCAACTCCAGCAGGCGGCAACATGATTCTGTCTACTCAAGATGTGTCTCACTCGGGTTTTTTCAATCCTCTAACACACATTTGTCTGAAGAAACAGACACATTCCAGCTTAGATATGATAGACAGTCGATACTGTCTATCTGGGTATTGATTTATATGTATAAATGTCACCCAAAGCTGTTTTTCTGCCTCTTATTGAGTCAATATGTTGTATATTGGGCTAGGAGAGTTAATGCTGTTCAGTCTGAAAGAGTCGTTTTTAATAAATAAACTGAAATGAGGCCAAAACTTACCAACTCTGCCTTCGATTGGTGCCATTAGCTCCAGTCTAAAAACACATAAGTGAGTAAAAGGTCGTAACCGTTATTGTTTGACTTCTGCAGAAAAGATGGGTACAACAGGCTGATAAAAATCTTCCATCACGGGGGGAAGTGTGGCTTCTCTGAGCCACTGACCTTCCCCTCTGTGGTGGACCTGATCCAGTATTACCAGAAGAAGTCCCTGGCCCAGTACAACTCCAAACTGGACACGCGGTTACTCTACGCAGTATCCAGATATCAGCAGGTGGGTTCATATCGTCTGAGCTGTTATCACAGATTATAACAATCAAAGGTAATACATTATGTTGTGGTTTTAGGCCTGGTTACTACACAGGAAACTTTTACAGTTTTATTTTTATTTGTCCAACATTAAGAGTTGCTCTACAGCAGAACTGTTAAGGTGGAATTGATTTCACAGAGACGACAGCGCAGCTCAGTACTCATAATTTATGAATTAAATGCAGTGGTGGACGAAGTACTTGAGTAAAAGTATTGATACTCATGGTCAAATCTTACTCAACTACAAGTAAAAGTTGCTCGGTCAAAAATGTACTCAAGTTAAAGTACTGAAGTACTCACTTTTAAAAGTACTTAAGTATTCAAAAATACAAATTAAATGTTCTAATATCAGTATGTTACTGTATAATTTTCAGAACCTTGTAACTTTCAGAAACCACCTGATGTATCGACGCGTAGAAATGCTCTGCTACAATTTCTACACCACCTGTAAAGAACTTCAGCATAAAAATGCCACAAAAAATAAGGATTTTTTAAATCTAAAAACACACCAAACCAGAGAGTCTTGATTCTCCTCACACTTCCACTATGGAGCCGAGGTTTAAGGTTGAATCTATTACCCCGAAGTAACGACCAGCTTCCTAGATATATAGTGGAGTGAAAGTTATAATTCCCCCCCAAAAAATTACTCAAAGTAGAGATTTCTCAAAAAATTTACTTAAGCACAGTAATCAAGTAAATGTACTTCGTTACTGTCCACCACTGATTAAATGTTTTCGAATGGCTTCTCTTTCTGCCGCAGCAGGTCGCGATGGAGGTCGATATTGACGCGGTTGGAGAGCAACTGAAATTATTTCACGATCAATATAAAGAAAAGAGCCAAGAGTATGACCGCCTGTTTGAGGAGCTGAACCAAACCTCCCAGGTACTACGGATTCAGGTTTCGTTTCACCTTGAATTACTCATTTTTACGTACCATCTTCAGTTTAATATCGACACAAAATGTTTCCATGTGACTACTAATCCTCGACACTGCTTTATATAAACGTTAAAATCTAATTTCTTTGTTACAGGAACTCCAGAGCAAGCGGACCGCCATTGAGGCTTTCAGTGAAATCATTCGGATTTTTGAAGAGGAGTGTGAAACCCAGGAGCGCTACAGCAAGGAGTACATCGACATGTTCCTCACATTAGACAACAGCACAAAGACTGACAAGTACGAATCCAAACACCAACAATTTATCCACTCATATGGTTACACGCCCGTCAGACGACAAATGGTTACAGAGGTTTCTGCTTCGCCTACAGGATTCAAAGCAACTCAGGTGAATTACAATCAACGGTGGAAGAGATCCACAACAGCAAGAAGATGTTAGAGGAAGAACTGAGGACGAAGGCTCTGGCTCACATGGAGGTCGACAAGAAAATAACCAGCCTGAAGACCGACGTCGTGCAGCTCAGGAAGATCAGAGATCAGTATCTTCTGTGAGTACGGCGCCCCATGATGTCAGGTCTAAGATACGAGGATTTCAAACCCTGACACAAAATAAATACTTTACTGTTTGTAAGCAGACTATGAAAATTTTTATTTATTTAAGAATAACCTGTGATGCCAAGTTAGTTAATCTCTAAGTGCAATCAAACTGAAGTAAATGCAACAAAGACCAAGAAGTCTCTGTGCAAAATCAAATGTAGCCCAATATCCAGCTTGGATCACTCATATCAGTCTTTGCTTTTACAGATTTCTTGTATTATCATGCAAACTGATGCCGCTCGTCTATTTTTTATGTTGTTAGTCTGCTTTACTCGCTCTGCTGAATAAAACATGATGACTCAACTCTGAAAGCAGTGTTGCCAAACAATGACATTACTCAAGCAGTATCATCGGGAGGGGGAGCTTGGTTTTACCTTGTAGGATCTTGGCTCCATTTGCTCAAAATACAAACAAATTCAATCACATAATTGGAAATATTTGTATTATTAAACCTCACAGTATGCCAACGTTTTAGAAAACAGGGCTCAATTCAACTAAGGACTAAAAGGAAATGATATAAATTGATTTATTTCCAGTGTGACACTAAAAACAAGACTTTCACATGTTTGAGACATCAAGCATCTGTCTGCATGTCGGGTGACCTCCACATCATGTCCTAAATAAACCTCAGTGTAACTCAGGTGTGTCTCCATCTGAGATTAGATCAGATTATGAGGTAAACCATCACATACCAAGGCATAGCTGAGTTAGAAACACGAGCAAAGCAATCAGCTGTTCCTCTCAGCATTGCCACAGCAGCTAGACTCCTGTTCGGCACCATTTTGAGGTCATTGAATGTTATTTTCCAATAAATTTAGTGCAACGGCCAATCCATTCAGGTTTAAGGACGAGAAAAGCCTTATTTCTTTACAAAGACAACTGCTGCCAAATTAGAACAAATGAAGACAAATAGGTTTAGGTTTCTGACTGCAACTGCCAATAAAATCAACAGCCTTTTGTAAAAAACAACTTTTTTAAGTAAAACTCAGAAGAACAAGTAACCCTGCAGAGAGGACACATATTGAAGCCTTTTAACGGTGATTTGTCCCCGTTTCAGATGGCTGAGCCAGCAAGGCACGAGGCAGAGCCAACTAAACAACTGGCTCGGTATAAGGGATGACGAAGAGGAGTAAGTATCCTTTTATTGTCCTAGCCAACTAAAATTAACTAGTTTAGTTCATGTTAACTTATTATATCTTAGTTTGGTTTTAGCTTGTGCTCATTTATCTTATTTAGATTATCTTAGCTCATGGTTTAGCTTTTTATGTTTTATGACTCAGCATTTCTGTCTTGTGTTTTCATGTTGTAAAGCACTTTGAACCGCCTTGTTGCTGAAAAATGCTATATAAATAAATTTGACTTGACTTAAATAAATACACTTCTTCCTCTGCTAGTATTTATTCTGAGGTATTATTCTAATATCAAATGAGGGATGATTCTGAATTCTGAGGAGATGCTTGAGTATGTTAAATATTTTGCCTTCAGCTACATTAATCTCTGTATATCAGCCCGTACACCCTAGAAGACGATGCCCACCAGGAGGAGAGGACCTGGTATGTTGGTGGTATGAGACGCAAAGAGGCGGAGGAGCTGCTGAAAGGGCGGCGGGACGGCACGTTCCTCATCAGAGACAGCCAGACTCAGAGAGGCTCCTTTGCCTGCTCCGTTGTGTGAGTGTCTTTACAATGACTGACTGACAGAAAATAGAATAAAACGGTTAAATAAGATCAGAAAGCGACACGTTTGTGTCTCCGCAGGGTGGACGGGGACGTGAAACACTGTGTGATCTACAGGACGTCCACGGGATACGGCTTCGCCGAGCCCTACAACTTGTACTCGTCGCTCAGGGAGCTGGTCCTCCACTACCGCCACACGTCGCTGATCCAACACAACCAGCAGCTGAATGTAACCCTGGCCTGGCCCGCCCTCAGCCAGCCGTCCAGCTGAGACACACCAGCACACCACCCTGATTCTTAAAGTTTCACAGTACGAGCACAAGACGACACACCCCGGCTGAAACTAAACACCGGCTCACATTTCAGTGCAAGGATTTCAATCAGTTTCCACAGATAAAGATATCGTTGAGCCAACAGTTAAAGTTTATAATCAGGCTGGAGCTTTGGGGCCGATCTGCTTGCTTAGAAAACATAATAGTTGCATATTTGGCTCTTAAATGATCATTATTAACCACTGTAATCTGCAGTAAAAGCAAACCTGAAGCTCTGTTCTAGTCCCGTTTTAAAATCTTCACATTGACACACAAAGCATGTCAAAACGAACAAAATTCAACAGTGGATTTAGTGTTTGGTAGCAGACAGAAACACTGCTCAGATGTTCAGTCTCATCACCACGCAGTTCACAAGTTACTGAAATCTTTTTTTTTTTTTCGCAACAGCAGTGAAGTGGTTCACTGTGGCACAGAGTAAAACGGCACGCTAATATCCATGTTTCGTTCTACTCATCTATAAAAATAAAAAAAGGTCGAGAACAGTCAAAGCATAAAGTTGTGTTTGGCTAACTTTAAGTTTTCATTTAAAGAAGGGTTTGAATTTCTGGCTGAGTCATGATGAACTGTGTAATCCACTAAACTACACGTTTTTATTTATTTATTTTCACCAGAAAGCACAAATAATAAAAAAAAAAAAACCCTGTATTAGTAAGATTCAGCCACTCAACCCCACAATGTTTATTCAAGAAGAAACAAGGGATGGATTAATCTCCGAGTTTAAAACCTTCACAAGCTGAGTTATTTCTCTCGTATTTCCCATGAATCCCACGTATAATCAGGGCGGTAGCTGTGTTAAAAAGGTGCTTCTAGTGAAATTAAGCTCAGGAAGGGACTCTGCACTGCAGGTGCATTATGGGTACTGCAGGGACTGAGGAGACACTCAAGCACTTTATCCAAAACGAAACAATGTGAAAACACTGGATTAGGAGAGTCCATTTTGAACCCTGTCTTGCTTTATTACCATTTCTCTTTTAATTATTATTATTATTATTATTATTTTGGACATTTAAAATTAAACAAAACATTAGGAAAATGCTGGTAAATATGTTGTCTCTAAGCTTGATTTAACCCGATCCTTTAATCTGATTCAGATTACTGAATCAGTTCATTTCTGAAGATTTATCTTGAAGGCATCGAACCATCGTCAGACCTCTTTGTGAACACCACGGCTGGTTTCTAGCTCTGTAGAAAATTGCTGAAAGGTGCCTTTAGGAGTTTTATTCCAGCTCTAAAATCTCTCTCACAGATTAAATCAGTTTCCTAAACTCATCGGGCTGCTACTAGTTGGACACTTGATTTCAACGCCACAGTGTTCCCCAACAGAGCATTCAATTTTATTTAACCTGTTGAGGAATTTTATATAAAATAAGCGCCAAAACCAACAATAGAAGATGCCACAATGAATTCACAGCACTATTTAGATGACGAATCAAAAGGGGCTAATATTTTTGACCTTCATTTAACAACAGAACAGAGTAAAAACATCTGGAATAAGCATTTAAAATTAAACTGTGCATAAAAGGGATGTCACAAGAACTGATAATTGGTACCAAAATGCATTTTTATGGTATTTAGAATACTGTCATGTACACTAAGCTCCTAAGACACAAAAATGACTGGATTTTTCTTTAAAAAAAGGACAACAAACTCTTCCTTTTTACCAATCTATGTTCTTGTTTTTCCTTTTTAAACAGAACCGATTGGTCGAGAGGCGGCGCTTTAAATCTGTAGGTTAGTTTTTAATTTATGAACGAAGGTGAAATGTCACAGTATCTTGTAAAAGGAACTAATCCTGCTTCGTGGTGCCAGCCTCAGAACTAGAGTCAGTGAAATATTTGTTTCACTGAACGCGAGCGAACAGGAAACGGTGCTAGCCGAGCTGAAAACACGCTGTCGGCGGACGGCGCCCGTTTCAGATCGAGAATAATTAATAACTGTTGCAGAGTGACTGAAAGCAGCAGAAACACAAAACCAACAAGTCAACCAAACGTCAGACTCAGAAACTTTTGTATCTGCACAGAGAATTAAAGACTAATCGTTTAATAACGTGCGACAGCGTGCCGATTAAGAGTACTGAGTGCGGCTCAGACGCCGCTACGAACGGCAACGTCGCCCACGTTGACGTGACAACTCGCTCGCGCCAAAACCAATGCTTTCATTTAACCTTAAAACGAGACGCATTGAGAAAGGCTACAATCTCTCCCTTTGAGTTTGTTGCATCATTTAAGCAATCTGATTTCTTAAAACGGAAACAGATCGGGTTTTATTTGAACCCATTTCTAGTGTGACATCCCTGATTTGTTGAAGAGCTTTAAAATAACGACTACCTCAGCGTGAGGTAGACCCAAAAGTTGATGGAACACTGTGTCTATACAGCTTAATTTTCTTACTTTGAAACGTTTTTTTGTTTTGTTTTATTTTGAACTAAATTGTTTACATTAAAGACCTGTCCAGGTGAATCCAGGTGAATCCAGGTGAATCCAGCTCTGGGTGGGTAACAGGTTTGTGACCCAGGGACTTCTGATTGTGCGGTTTGTGTGTGGAGACGACGTGCTGCTTGTGAATTATTCAAATTTAATTGAAAATTTTAAAAACACGACGGTCACAACAAACAGAGATTCTAATTTTTAAATTGACACGCGACTGCTCAGCACATATAGGAGCAGTTTGATGGCTTGATTAGAAATCATTTTCTGTACTTTAGTGAGTACATTTTGATGCACTTCTTGTCTTCATAGTCAAATATTTGCTTGATTGTCATTGCGTACTTTCACTTGATGTTGTCCGTTCTGTTAGACTGTTAGCTGCCATGAAGGGAGTCGGGCAGATTCCAGCTTTTCTTTGCCGTGGAAAGTTGTAGAAGTTGCATGCTGTTGTGTAAAAGCTTTTCTAGCTATAATAAGTATTGCTAGGCTGAGTACTGTTTAGATATTAGTTTTATTACTACAACTGCACCACCAGCTATACATATATGCGTTTCCTTTTCCAACGCTCCGTTTTCTTTCATTTCCGCCACTTTTATCTCCGTGACTTGTGCTCGGCATAGTTTGCTGTAGTTTTTTTTCCTAAATGCAGCCCCACGGTTTGAGTCTGAGGCGTCTGCAATTCCCCGACTGTCGTGCTCGTACCCGGATCGCTCTCGGCACAGCATGGCGCGTTATGAAAATGTGAAACTAGCAGGTCACAGACAGAGAGAGGCACAAACACCAGAAAGGAGTGGAAGCTGAAAGCGAAACGAAGGCGCATGCCCTCTTATCCTCCAAATCGGTTTTATTTTTTGTACTTTAGACCCACTAAATACGTTGAATACAAATTTGTCTGTAACAAAATATATGTGTTTAAAAGATGAGCTTGAATATGAACGTTCTGTGTATCTATTGATTAAAACGGGTTGTATGTGAAAAACAGGCATTGCCACCACTCTGGGGTTTAAATTTAAAAGCATAGCATTTGCACAAAAGTATCTTATTAAAAGTAGAGATGCTTTGACTTTCCACATGTACACAGGTCCTGATCCTAAAGGCAGGTGAACATGTTGTAAATATCGACAAGTTGCACATGAGATTATTGTGTTGTAGCATCGGTTAAAACATGTTTTTAGTGAGTGGCGTCTTCATTAGGTTGACTGCTGCAATATTGGCATTACGTTCTGTGATTTTGTGCACATTTTGGTCCGTTTTTTTCCTGTATCACTGTATCTTTGATGATTTATCACTGTGTGAACAGAGTTAAACGCTGCAGGAGAACACCTAGCATCGGTTGCTTCTTAAAAGCAACGACAGTGTGATTCAGTTCTTTGTCCCACTGGCTCATGACCTTCTTTCTAATGATTTTTAAAATGGCTTTTAACATCACTGAGCTGCTGTCGATTGATAAACAACAAAAATAATCTTATGGTAAAATAAAGCTACTGTTGATATAACGTATATTTTGACTTTCAGACTTTGCTGTTATCTCTCTCCTCAGTTAAAAGTATTTAAAGTTGAAATGTTTTGTTCTCCAGTGACTCACAGGTTTTGTGCATGAAACCCCAGATTTATGGCATGGAAGAAAAAAAAAGGTCAGCCTCACTTAAATAGAAAGATAAACTTAGGAATAAAGTTGGTTTTCTTGGTAAAGTGTTTTTTCTCCCTTCAGAGGTTTAACATTGCAGGTGACAGAGAGAACAGCAGTGTAAGCGTCGTTGTTTCCATGATGAAGATTAATTGCGAGAGGAACAATCTGTTTTTTACGCAGATCTTGTTCTGGGTTTATGTTTTATGCTACACGGACTGTCAGTAAAGGCGGCATCTCTCTGGGCTGCGACTGGCTGGCGGACAGCGTTCATGAGGGCGTCTTCAGAAGGTCTCGGGACGTTCGCGGTGGTTCTCGATTTCCTGGCGCGAGTCGCAGAGGCGTGCGGTCCTGTTGCGCGACAAAACCCCTCTCAGAAAAGCAACAGAGTTGTCGCAGGCAGCTTGAACCCGACTCATATCCACCAGAATCTTGTCGTGGGCGTCTCTGACACCCGTGAAGGAGCTCTCGTCGGACAGAAAACAGCAGTCCAGGCTGATGAAAGGATTTTTTTGAAAACCAAATTTTAAGATTGTACTCCAGCAGTTTAAATCATAGATTTTGGAGTGGCTGCTGAGGGTAAACCGAGCAGAGGAGGGTTTAACGTGGGCGGAAACGATGTGCACGGCTAAGAAGGCACTAAAACATGCCGAAATGGTTAATCACCGACCGCTCAAAACGCAGCTGGTCACTTTGGTGTTTATTGATACAAAAGAAAGTGTATTTTTTTGCAATTTTGAGCCTCCAGATTGTCTTGAGCCCAGCGAGGTGCTGCCTTTAGGACGAGAAGGAAAGAGAAGTGTTGTGAAAGCTGTGGAGGAGACGTGTTGGACATCTAACACTGTGTATGTCCAACACAGGTTCAGAGAGGGGATGAGATCAGACAGCGTTTACAGGGCGCAGATATTGTGAATACAAAAGGCGTCGCTCGCTTAATATAAGCATTTCCACCAGTTTAGTTTTAGCTGCTAACAGAAAAGGTTGTTTAAATAAAAGTTATATTGATCATGAAGGAGAAAGAGCTGCAGGTAAATTCTGGTGGTATTTTGTGATGAACAGACTAGACTTCTTCCATGCCACAACATGATGGTTTCCTATCTGACGTTGGTCAATTAAAGAGTTTTTGTTACATTTTTATGGATTTATTGAACCGTAGCTTTGACTGTTTCAAACTTTATAAAGCTGGTTTGATTTAGAAAAGAAGGTCATCATCCACTGTTTATTTGAGAAAGAGAGAGATGAGTTGTGCATATGAATAAATACCTCCTCTGGTCTCTGCATCACATTCAGAAATAAAGTGATGTTTCTGTAACTTTGTATTTTTCTTTCCTTCATTGTGTTTAAATCTGTTTTCTGTTTGATCTAAATAGATGTTAATCACCAGTTTAAAAAAATAAAATCCTGTTACTGTAAATGTTTACTTTTCTGTGTTAAATATGCAAAAATAAAATAAAAAAAAAACATTCAGTGTGTTGAAACAAAAGTAGCTTGTTTCCTTTGAGATGTCATATCTGATGACAAGTGGTTTTCAAACTATTTTGGTGTAAAACAAATTACTTTAACCGTTTCTGAAAGTTATTGTTCAAGTATGCACTTTGAGATCCCAAATAAAGTTTAAAAAAAAAGGTCAAACGAGTGGTTGTATTGTGTCATAACCTGAATAAGTCAAAGGCTTTTGTTTTGCACTTAGCAGCTGATCTACACCCACAAGGATGGAGTAATAAAATGCAAACATCATGGAAAACAAAGATGCCAACCATTGTGCATGTCACAAAAGGAAATATACCAAAAAAATTGCAGTAATGTGGTCACAGACATAATCGAGGAGAGACAAACACACACAGTTCACACAGCGTACCTTCAGACGTTGTGGTTGAATGATGGAGGCGTGACATGAAGGCAGCAGGTCCCACGGTGAGCCACTGGGACGTCCAGGATCACACACAGAACAGCAGAAATCATCCTGCATTAAAAAAACAATCAGGTTGGAGGTAAGGAGAAAGGACGAGAACACAACCCCTCACAACACAAGCAGGCGCTTCAGGCGGGTGAAGTTTTACACGTTCTGTCATCTCAGTGAGCTTCATAATCAATGTAATGGTTCGTTTGAGTCAATGCACCACTTTATTAAACCAAGAAAACAAAAACAAAAACTGGGGCATCACATAAAAGGACTGGAAGTTTGAGTTTTATTATTTTTATAACCTCCTGAGTCAATAAAAGGCTATTAATACCCCATCTTTTTGTTTTCATCTGCTCTAAATTCCACCAGGGCAAATATGCTTTTTCATGTTTATTATTTTTTTATCACTATTGCTATAAAGGTAATTGTTTAAACCTTTCTACAGTATTTAAAAAATGAACCAGAGTGAATAACAGCTAACAAAAAGCAAACAAACCTTTTAACATGTAAGTTTTATAGCATTTTTTTTACCCTGTTTTCCTGACCTTTTAGCAAGTTGTACTGTATATATTTTCCTGTTAATTAAAAACCTTAACATGAATGCTTGTGTTGTAATTAGTTTAAATATTTTGCTTAATTTCTCGTTTTTCCGAACCAGAAAAGTCCAGGTGGTTTTTGTTTGAGCCGAAAGAAGCGAAGCTAACAGATTTAACCTGCATTTAAGCGCCTTACCTGCATGAGGACTTCTGTGTCTTAGATTCAATAAGTGCACGAGCAGAAATTAAGTTTTTATTCACCTTAATTTGTTAATTTGTTGCCTGACTCCGCGGAGAGAACAGCAGCTTGTTACGTCATCGCCGCCATCTTGGACAGGAAAAGAGACAAGCTTCGTTTATCAAACAACATAAAAACTGGCCTTTTTAGACCTTACTATGACCTTAAATAAAGGTTTACTGCGACCTTAAATGAGCATTTAAAAGATTCCATTATGACATAGGTTAAGAAGGAACAATTGGGTTAAAATGCATTTTAAAGCGTCATCTTTTGGATCTTAATTGGCCACAATGCTCAAGTGATTGAAATATTTGCAAAGCCTGACCTGTAGCACAACTAATCAGTACATATTTTAAATATTTCACACTTTATCTAAGGTTGTAACAATTAAATTCACTTACCATGGGAGTGAGGAGTGCCTGGTGTTTGTACAACACCTGTGTAATCAGCTGCTGATTAACCAGCTCCTGGGAGGACCTCTGTCCTCTGTTTTTCTTTTTTTATTATTTAAATGTCAGTGCTGGGAGGATGCTCCTGCAGAGACAGAAACATGAAGCTGTCAGGGCTGCTGGTTGTGCTTTTCCTCATCTTTCCTGAGCAGGAAACATTTGGGATATCTGATCCCAGACCAGCCTGCAGGTTTCCTCCTTCTCAGTGGTGCCATTCTCAGGAGATAGCCTTTGAATGCAAGGTGGGTGTTTACTTTCATATAAGACATTCAAAAGTTTAAAATTAGCAGATCAATGTAAACATTATTGTAAAATGTGCTTTTTTTTAATTAAAAATTTGCAGTGGCTCCTTGTGACTTCATCCTGAGTATCATTTATATTTAAACTGACTTCAAGAAATGACACTTTTAGCAGTTTTCACTACAATGTGTTTAAACTTTCTGATTCACAGAGTAGTTTCTCTTTAAATCCAGTGGAAAATTCACATTTTGCGAAGAAGGATGTGTGCATCTACTTTAGATTTTAAGACATCAAAATATACTTTAACTTGCAGCAAGTTACTTTTATAATAAAGAGGAAATACAGAGGCGTGGTAGGAATGAAACTTAAAAAATTAAACTTTTTAAATAGTTATCTTCATTTTCAATCTCAAGCAAATTTTTGTGGCTCTGTAAAAATTGTATTTAGCAGGAGTGGTGGTAAAAATGAGTTTTTCTGGAAAATAATTCATCTTTTATACAAGAAACATTTCCCTTTTTTATGAATTATTATTGGAGATAATAATAATTGTAAATGTTTTAAATGTTTATCACACTTTTCTTAAATAAAATGTACATTTACTAGAGATAATTTCAGGGGAACAGGTAAAAGTGGCTCATTTACTTTTAGGAAATAATGTATTTTTGTTACGCTGCGTGGTTTTTCTTATCAGCACTGATTGCTGCAGAGTTTAATTTTCTTTTTTTTTTTCTGGTCTGTGCTTAAATGAAAGTCATGCTTAAGAAGGTTTTCGTGTGACCAACAGAGCAGTTCTGGGTCATATATATATCTTAAATCAGCCCCTTGTTTGCCTCTTCAGGTCCAGAAGCAGTGCATGGAGCTTAAAGCCATCAGCTCAAACCAGACCGTTCCTCGGGTGTCTGTCGCTGTGTACTACGAGAGTTTGTGTCCAGATAGCAGATATTTCATCACCCAGCAGCTGTTTCCCACCTGGACAATGCTGCAGGACATCATGTCCGTCACCCTGGTGCCCTACGGGAACGCTAAGGTCCGTTTGTCGTCCTTCCAGCTGCTTTCAGGGAGGAACCTTTTTGAATGTGAGCTGATTGTTCGTCTTCCTCCCCTTTGCAGGAGGTTTTATCAGCAGCTTCTCCCTTCACCTGTCAGCACGGAGCACCTGAGTGCCGAGTGAACATGATTCAGGTTTGCAAGCAAACGCCCACACTTTTATTTTTTTATTCTTTCAAGAGACTGATCGGAGTCTTCCTCAGGCCTGCATCATCCATTTCACTGGAAACCCGCTTTCACTGCAAATCATCTACTGCATGGAGTCTTCTGCAGATGTCCTCAATGCTACACAGCCAGTGAGTATTAAACTCTTTCAGTGTTTTTTAAAGGCATGTTTATTAATAATTGCTTTCTCCATCTTGTCTCCAGTGTCTCCAGCTGTACGCTCCCTCCGTGTCCTGGTCCAGTGTAGACTCCTGCGTGAACGGACGCCTGGGGTACCAGCTGATGCACGGCTACGCTGTCATGACCAGAGCTCTGAATCCTGTCCACACACACGTCCCCTGGGTCACCTTCGATGGGGTAAACGAAACATGCATGGGGGGGGGATAGAAATTTCTATCTCATAAACAGTTTGACGAATAATCATGAAACTTGCATACTGATTTTTACTTTTTGCAAAAGATGGCCGCCACAGCCAACTCGCCTTAGAGAAACACAAACTCTGTCAGTTTTACAGATATTGGCCTGAAGTTTGACACGTGTTGGCAAATTGAGGCCGAATGAGCACAGGTTAAAAAAGGAGTCCAGAAAGACACCAACTAGTCCTCCCGGTGACTAAAATGGAAAATCTTCCAAATATACTTTTTAAATTGAAGTTTTCTAACAGGTATGTCAAAAGAAGCAATCCTTTGTCTTATAATTTCCCTTAAAACTGACCATTTTTTGCTGCTGTAGCACAGGGAAATCCCTTCATATAAATACAGAGCTGGAATTCTCGATGAAATCACTCCAGGCCGATAAAAATCGAGTTCTCGTAAAAGAAAACAGCTTTTTGCCAGCACGGGTCACATTTGAGTAGCTAGGAGTCGTTTCCAACACGCCATGACATCTCGCAACTGACACCATTTTCAAGGTTTGACCAAAACAGCTGCAACTTTGTGATTTCTCAACAAAAGCTCATCTTAGTTTGGCGTGAAAGGCGACATGCACTCCTTTAATAAAATTAAAAAAAATGTATAAAAACATGAATCTGTGCCTAACGCTGAGGATGTCATGAATCGTTGCAGGAATACACGCAGGAGAACGAAGACAAGGCGGCGTCCTCACTCTTTCATCTGGTCTGTGAGCTCTACAGGGTGAGGACTGTTTGGCTTCCTCGTGTGACGTGGTGAGGGTTGTGGTTTCAGGTTCTGACGTTTTCTCGTCCTTCACAGGGGGTGAAACCTCCGGCCTGCACTGGAGCGGCAGTGAAACTGAGCCGAAGCGTCTGCTGACTGCAGCAAATTAACACCAACATGTCTGCGCCCTACAGGGATCTAAGGAAATGTTACAGAAATGCTGGATTTATGTCGAAAGGCAAAATAAATCAATGATTTTAGAAGTTTGAAGTCATTTAAAATGGATAAAAAAAATAACACAAATGGGAGTAAATTTTCATATAATTTATTGGCATTTTTCAACGTAAAACACCCTGAACTCTCGAGACTCTTTTGGCTTCAAATGCAAAAACAAAAATAGTTTAATTTCTTTGACAAACATTTGGAGTGGCAGACTTGTACGGAGCTGTAAAATACACTCGTTGTTTTTATGCTCCGGAAACAGAAGAATCAAATATTCTCTTACAGTACTTTTTTTTTTTTTCTTTTTTTCCTCGACACATTTTAAAGAATAAATATTAGACGATTTGCACGACACAGAGGCTTGGAGGGAACCGAGACGACGTGAATGAAGGCAGTTTGAAGACAGTGGAAGCAGGGACGCTCCTGCAGATGAACACATTAAACACTAAGTGGCGCCGCTGAGCCACAGTGCTGAAATTATCAGGCTGATTTATTCTCCTCAGACTATTCAACTGGAAGAAACATGTAGGTCTGAAACCCTGAAAGAATCCCACATGATGAAAATGTCATATTTGAGCATTTTTGAATCAAGAAGTTTTTTAAGTCACTATCACTAAACTTAGTGATAGTTTAATTTTAGCTGCATGCATGGATGGATTGTCAACTGGGGGAAAAAATAAGCACAGATCAAGAGCTACTTTAAGGTGCAACTTCATGTAAATGGTTTTTAATTTGAAATATTTTAACATTTAATAAAAGTGGACATAAAACGGTCCAGAAAAACTAATTTTCCAAGCCAACCAGGCAGATTAAATAACTGACGCGTGCATTGGCGCCGAGAGTCAAAGGTCACAGCGTCACGGAGCAGGTACCGCCTACCGTCCTGAGGTGGGCGGGTCAACATGATTCAAGATGGGCGCCACAGCTAATCAACCTTAGCCAACACAAGGACAAGACAGTCGTTTTAAGAGATATTAAGCTAAAAATTGTTGTGGTAGTAGCTTAGAATCATATCCGATATATAGTTTGAACACTAAAATAATTATTTAAGATATTTCTTTAAAACTTCGGCCTTCAAGGCGACAGGCGATATGCTTTCCTTCCAGGAATGCTGGTTAATTTTTAGGTGAGAAGTGGCTTAAAGCGTTGCCAGACGAATGAAATCACTTTTTTCAGCCAATGATGCTTAAAATGTCACACGGTTCTGACCTTTGCAGGTGGTAAAACCTTTAGAAAAAGTTAAACACATGGCATTTTCATCATGTTGAGGCCTCCGGGTAAATCCAAACTAAAACAAAGGGTTAAACATTTCTGACTTGGAATCAAACCTTTTTTTTTTGGTTCAAAATTTAAAAAAAGCCGAAATACTGCAAATATTCATCGTGACTTGCTGAAGTTCAGGAAACAAAACATCTTCAGTCCTTTTTGTCTCACTTTTCTGAGAGAAACTTGTTGAAATTTATGCAGAAAGAAACGGTCTGAGGATCAGCATCTAAAAGCAGCACAATGGTCCTTAATCCTCTCCTACCACAAGTAAGGCTGATCAATAAAGCTTACTATCTTAAAATAATAAAATACTGTTAGACTAGTGTTTTTTCTACAACCAGGAGGTAAATCATATCTTGTGTAGTGCTGGCTTACCTCCTGGTTATTCTACCTCTGTGACAAACACTGCTCCGGACTCCATGTGAACGTATTACAGAAAAAAACCCAAAAAAACATGAAAACTACACACATTCTCAGGTCTCAGCTACCTGCTTAGCAAAAGGGCTCAACAAACTGCTTCTAAGCTGCTCTAAACCTACTCAAACTTCTGCTTTAAATACTGGTAATAACATGTCATTTGTAAAAACTAACACTATAAAGTTAATGACGTCAATACAATCATCAGTTTAAAATCTCTAGTGTAAAAATGTACAGCTTTGTAGGCTGGCAGGTGTGTGTGTGTGTGTGTGTGTGTGTGTGTGTGTGTTTCCAACACTTTAGTCCCAGTTGAGCCGTTTCCACCCATAACCTGATGGGACGCCATCCTGTTTTATTTGAACTACAGGCAACTCCAGTTTTGTCAAAACCTGTTTTTAGCTCCGATCTACGGCAGGAGGAGCTGAAGGGACAAACTTTTATCCGAGGTTTAAAAATTCCAAGGATTGGATCCGGAAATGCTTCAGTGGCAGCTCTGATAAAAACCTTCACTGATTTCTTTATCTCTCTTTTTTATTATTATTATTTTTAGGCTATCTGTTAGGAAATAAAGACAACTTGACGCCACAAATAACCATGGCTGCAACAAGTAAACTAACTCGTGACTATTTTTATAGAAACATACAAACTGGGATTCGTGTGCATAAATTAAAAGGCCACAAATGTGAGCAGAAGTTGCTTTTCTTTTCACTTTTTTTCAAACAAAAACTTGGTAATAAAGCAATAATTTGTATCTTCTAGAATAAATAGTTAAAGAAATTGTGAAACGTGATCCAACGCAGGTATAAAAACTATTAAAATATTATTGGAACTGATTAAGTTTGCAAATAAATACTCAAATCCCAGTTAAGTCATTGCATTTTTTTTATCTTTACTTAACCTTATAACATTTATCATTAAGGAAAAATCTGTTTTTTAAAGAGCATTTATGTTTTCACAGTAATTTGTTATAGAGTTTGACAATTAATCTGTAAAGTAATGAAAATATTAAACATTTCTTATAGTTGAAACAAATTGAATAATTAGATTTAGTGATTAGAGATTAAAGTGACCTCATTATATCTAATAATGAAAGATTGTTGTTTATGTTTTGGACCAAACTATTTATTTTCTTTGAAGATTTGTTTATTTTAACAGGATTTTTTTTGTTGTTTTACCAAATAAAAACTATTATTGCTTCACCAAACACTAGTTATTCATTCAGGGAACACATTCAAGATTAGATCTTTTTTAAATTTGAGATGGAATAAAGGTGTGTTTTTATAAAATATGCAAGTCAAGGGTGGACTGATTTATTTAACAGAATGGAGATCTAACTTTAGATTAAAATATTTTGCATAAAATTGCACAGAAGGGTTAAAAAAATCAACTCAGAACAAGATCAGCTTGGTGCAAAGTTCTCAACATTGTTAATGGATGAATCAAAGTTAGAGCTGCTAGATTTTGGTGTTTTTCTTTATGAAAGGATCATCAGTCTGATTATTGCCTTTATGCATTAACAGAAACTCCCTCAGAGTCCTAAACTTTAAGCCTGACCGCGACAAAAGTCAGGATTTTAAATTTTCTTTAATGCTGGTCCACGCATCCCTTTAACCTGCCTCCTGGTTACCTGTAGTCAAATGTCCTGTACAGTTTTTGCGATCAGTAGGCCTACAGTGGGTGAAGCCCTTTGTGTGACTGAATAGAAGAGCTGAACGGTAAAGTGCTACTGCGGACCGGAGGCACCCTGATTAAACACACAAAAAAGAGCTTTTTTTTGTTACGCACATAAACACACGTGTGACCAGCAAACATACAACAAGGAACAGTGTGGAAATAAAAACATTTAAAATATAAGCTAAAAACAGAATAAATCTCAGACTAATTATACAGGTGGTGTCTTTTTGTCGTTTTAACAGGTGAGACTGGGGTTCAGTCTAAAGTATTCAGTTCCTGCGGTGCTACAAGCTGGTTTATTCGATTGCCAAATTCTCTATTAAAGGGATTTAAATAAATATTCAACAAAGACTTTTGTGTTTGTGGTCTGTAGTCGAACAGGAAAGACAGTTTTGGGGTCAGGTCGGGTTATTCGGTACATCTGTGCTACATTAGGTTTATGCTTCTCTTCATACCCTGAGGTTTAGGTCCATCTTTTTCTTTTCCCCTCGCTGCTCGTCTACGTCCTGTATTTGGTTAAAATGATTAATTTCACACATCATTCTCAAAGAAAGAAACCATACTCACATTTCTCCAACTAAAATATCTTACATCCCAAGTTAAAACTACGGTGCAAAATAACTTCCAAGACCCTGTCACACCACTGTGATCCTCATTCGCTGCTCACGATCAGATGTCACAGTTATTTTGGAGGAAGACGTTTCCTTTAGTTTTGTTACCTTTTGTTTGAGTACAAGCCTCGACTCCACTTCTTATTCCAGGTTAAATGCAGCAGTTTTTTGAAGCTACAACCAACCAAGACCGAACAGAGAGGCCCATCAGGCACTCAGACAGAGGCTAAAACCATTCGTGTCACTGAAAAAAAAAAGAAAAAGACAGAGGAGAGTTGTTCCTCTGTTCTCCAGAGTGGGTGTCTCCAGTGTAAAGGGACTGTGGTGATTTTACAGACATTATTGGACAAGGCTGGCCCTGCCTACGCCTCCCTCCACCCGGCGTTCGTGTCTCTCAGACAGGGCAGCTGCTGCTGCTCACTACGTGCCGATCCGCAGGCAGGCCACGCCGTCGCTGTCCTGGCTCAGCTCTCGGTCCCTGTCCACGCCCTCCTGCCCCGGAGAGCCCAGCGTCCTGTGGGGGTGGGGGCTCCGCACAGACATGGAAGCCAAACTCAGCGACCGAGACGGGTGAGGCGAGGGGGGGCGGTACCTGCTGCTGTTGCTGTTCATGCGGGGGTCAGGAGACAGAGAGGGGGAGGAGGAGTCCCGGTGCCTGCCTCCACCTGCCTGGGACTCCTCTTCTAGGGGGCTCTCCAGGTCAGACTCCACCTCCTCCTCCTCATCATCGTCCTCCTCCTCCTCCTCTTCCAGGGTGAGTTCAAACTGGAACTTGTCTCCTCCTCCTCCCCCTCCTGAAGAGATGGCTCCTCCTGCTCCCACTGCTCCGTCTGCTGGCTCCACCTCAGCATGGTGCTCATCGGGGCTTGTGGGCGAAGGG
The DNA here is from genome assembly GCF_001649575.2 of Kryptolebias marmoratus. Lineage (NCBI taxonomy): Eukaryota > Metazoa > Chordata > Actinopteri > Cyprinodontiformes > Rivulidae > Kryptolebias > Kryptolebias marmoratus. The sequence continues at coordinate 6,199,624 of NC_051453.1, read as the reverse complement.
CTGCGGGGGATCATGCTCTGGTACCACTCCCTGTTGTCCTCCAGCGTGTCCAGGATGTCCTGCGCATCGGGGTGCACCAGGTCGGCCCAGGTCTCCCACAGAGGGTGCACTATGTAGTCAATGAAGCCCACCTAGTCATGAAAAAAGAAATCATTTAAACCAACCTAACAAAACAATAAAATGAGTATAACACAGTTAATTTTACAGATACTGACGTGGTTGTAGCTGAGAATCCTCACCAATGTACAATCTGAGCATCTTGTGGTATTGCTTGAGATTTATTTTCAAAGTTTGAGCAAATTGGATGATCTTAGTCTAAAACTCAGGCATGAGAGGCAGCAGGCATTCCTTCGAGGAATGATGGGCTGTTAATTAAAAAAAGGACTGAACAAACATGCAAACTGCATCATGATTTAGTTGAAAAGTGAAAAATGTAAAGTTATATATCCGTATGAAGTTTTTCCTACATTCAGACTACAAGTGGGATCGATATAAATCCACTTCAGTCCAACATGTTAGGGTGGAATCACAACAGGAAAGTCCATTGGTCCGCTTGTTTGGTCCGGACCAAAAGTGGACTTTATTTTTTTAGTTTGGTGCGGTTTGCATTCACATTGTGCTTTTTTGTAAGGGGACTATAATTTATAAACAAAGCCACGTTCGTTTGGACCGAGACCATCTCAAAAAGTGGGTCTCGGTCCGGTTGTTTGATCCACACAGGAGTTTGCATGACTGTATTCACACCTGCACAAAAAGTCCGGACCAACGCTGGAAACGAACTCTGCTTCGAAATGTATAAGGTCTGAATACGACCTAAAATCCAAACCAGCAACACAGACTTTTCCTCGGACCTCTCTTTATCTTACTGTGTTCGTTCTGCCACTTTAGCCGTTTTATAAGTGAAACTAGCTGGTAACCAACATGAACAGTCTGTTTGTTTTAATAATACTGTGAAGCGTGTGCATTACCTGGCTCTTTTCTATGGAGGCGTTGTGTTTGTCGCACATCGGGCTGATCTCCATGCCTTTGTCCCGCTCCCTGTCTCCCTGCGTGAAGAACTCCACCATGATGCGGTCCGTCCACTTCCTGTAAAGCTCCAGTGGTTTTGTTGGGTTACTCAAGTCAGCACAGTGGACCATGTTCTGTAGAACCTGAAAGAAAACCACTCTCTTACAAACAAAATATAACTGCTGTTTTTGATTTTGCTGAAAGTGCTGCACACACACACACACACACACACACACACACACACACACACACACACACACACGTGAGGCTGTTTTTACGTTTTTAATTGCCGAACATGATATCAGCGTGCCGTAGTGTTTGGGGCGTCTCTAACCTGGATGCGGTCGGAGTAATTGTCGAGCAGCAGAACTCCTAAACTCGTCACTTTCTTGGTCTCCACCATCGTCTTCATGTCTGCCAAGAAGTTCATGTGTTTGGACATATCTGTGGCCAGCACCTGCAGAGGATTACGACACACACACGTCACCTTCAGCCGCACTTTTAACGAGAAAATTATAGTTTTGAGAGACAATAGTGATCTTTTGGTACAGATCACAATGGTTTCTAGAAAAAACCAACAACTTTTTTTTAATTTGAGCTCATAAAATGACTGATTTACTGAACCTGCATGTGTTGAGTCAGATTATATTTGGATTATAATCTCAAAAAAGTCACAACAATCCTTTAAATAAACTAACAGGAAGCACTGACCATGTCGATCACCATCTTTCGGAGGGAGTCTTTCTGCTTCTTGCTGAGGTTTTGGAAGATGTCACAGTTTTCCTCCTGCAGTAGTTTGAAGCCCACAGCGAGGTGATGGTTCTCCAGAACCGAGGAATCGTTGTACATCAGCGCCAACTCAGAACCTGCAAGGCAGGAAGATCAAGTAGTCAAATCGAGAAACAGGACACAAAACTCCCCATAGGTCGGGGATTTAAAGCAGTAATCGAGGGAACTCGATTTTAAATTTAATCCAAGAGGAAATATTATTATTATTAACAGGGTTGTTAATGTCACTCTACACATTACAGGACAGAAATGTGCCTTTTTTATTAAATAAATGTGACTATGCTTGTAGCAACTTCCTATCTATTAGGATATTTCTAAATAAAATTATTAATCTTATAAGTTACACACAAATTATTAAAAAAAAAAAGCTTAATCATTAAAATAAAGAAACTATATTTTGTTGTTTCAGCTTAAAATATTTGGGTTCAATCAACATTATTATTTATTTAGTTTATTTTACAGAGCTGGGTTTTAATTTTCTCTGGTTAGTTTTAAATATTTAAATTGCCGTCTAAATAAACCGGTTTGTCAAGTTTACAGATATTTTTTAAAAATTATTTAGCACTTTTCAAACATAGATAAAATACACATTTTGCTCCAGTTAGACCCATTGTTATTTAGAAACCATGTCTAACATAAATTATTATACAAAATTGTTATTTGTAATGCCCTCGAGGGTTTAATTGATGTAAAATAAAGAATTTCAACAATATTTTACCAAGTTACATTTACTGTAGTTCAACCAACACAAAAAGAACGGGAATCTTCCAGATTAATTGAGGTTAAATCCGGCCCAAATATGTTAAGCATAAAGAGCAGAATAGTAGAAATTCTTGTTATGTTTTGTTTTTATTCAACTATTTTATCACACTTTTTAATTAAAGCTGCTGTTCTGTTTGTTATTGTTAATTATTTGTTTTTTCAACAACTTTGACTCTTGAAACACTCAGCATGAATTTCTAATTAATCTGCAGAGCTGATGCTAAAAATCACTGTCAGGATTTCTAAACCGTAATTTAACGATGAGGGAACCCACTGGTGTTTATGAGGAACTGGTTGGTGACTCCTGGATGGTCGACATCGTGAATGGCGCTGGCGAACAGAGCGGCCATGATCTCCAGGTCTGTGAACACCGCCTTGGATGGACAAAAACAATACACCTGAACCTGGAGCTTAACTGAAAACAGGAGCAGGATTATTGCTAGCTGTGATTTGCAAAGTGACCGCTGACCTCCAGAGCAGGAGTGGACAGGAGGACATGGGTGGACTGCACCACATCAGCTGCGTGGATGTTGTTGTGATAAGCTACATCTGCATGGTAGTGGTCCTCTAATGTCATCATGAAGGTGATGAAGGTGTTGATTGGCACCTTGAAGGTTTTCAGAAGATCCCGCTCCTGACAGTGGAGGGAGGGAGGGAAATGGACAAACGGCAGACACAAAAATCAACCACTGAAAGAATAGCGACAGACTACAAAAAACATGCACAATTTCGAAAGACGGTAGCTTTTCCTTACCTGGAAGATGGAGTACATGATCACCGTCAGAGGGCGGTTTCCTGAATATTCTGCTAATTTGAAAATATCCATACCCCAACGATTGATGTCCTCAATTTCCTGTGTGATAAAAAACAGGACATGTAAACGGCAGTAGATGTGTGTGTGTGTGTGTGTGTTTTTGTTGGCAGGTCGGTGATCCCACCTTTGCCAGCAGGCTCTCGTGAGGGGTGTTAACTCCAAAGCGAGGGATGCAGGCGGGTGCTAAGCTCGGGCTTTGTGTGGCCTTTTTCACACCACTGATCTGTGACATCGGCCTCTTCTTCTTCTCCTTCTCCTTAAGAGGTGGAGACAGGATCTCCACGTCATGTTGCTTCTCTGCGGCATGAAAAACACAGACGCTCAAACGTGATACGACGAACGGGCCACGAAAACAGGACCGCTCCGTGACGCTGCTGCTGCTGCTGCTACGACAAAACTAATGACGAGATAAATGAAAACAAGTACTGATCGAAATAAAAAAGTGCATGCATGGATTCAAAACCAAGTGACATTTGTGGTTTCTGCCTCTTTTAATGTTAACCTTACTTAAGATTACAATAAGGAAAATATAAATGTTTTAGACACTTTTTTGTCACGAGGCTTTGCTCATGTCTGCGTGTGCACATGTGCGTTAACAAAACATCTCCTGAACCATTAAATTAATTTTAATAAAGCTTGCAGAAAGTAATTATTGTATATTCAATTCAACTTGGCTGCCACAGCTGGCTCACTGTAGCAAACACAAAAATGGCTATAACTCTGTCAAATTTACAGAAATTGAGCTAAATTTCATACGGTAGTAGCTGAGAGTCATCCTCAACACGTATGCCGAGTACTAACACATCTCTTAAGATCTCACACTATAGCATTGGATCATTTAAAAGGTTTAACAAAAACAGCTATAACTCTGCCGTTTTCATCACAAGACAATTTTAGTCTGAAACTCTGGCCAGAAATGCCAGGACCTGCTTCTCTGCAGAGCATGAAACCTACCATTACACTAAATCATTTTCATAGATTCAGACTTAAATCTTGTAAAAACCCGAGCCCTCCTGCAGTCAAACAGGAGAAATGCTGTAGGCTGCACAGTTTAGAAACTCTGAGATTTACTGAACCAGGCTGGAAATCACTCCCATCAAAAAATTAAAAACAAAACATGAACCCTCCCCCTTACCCAATATGGTGGCACAAAAGTATTAATAAAATACCTCAGAAAATAAAAAATAACTAGCTTTTAGTGAGGAACTGGACAAATTTCCCTCCTGTTGATCACAGATAATAAAGGATGTAAACAGACCATCGTTTCCTTCTTTACAGTTGAACAAACAACACTGTGCTGTGTTTAAGATAAATAGCACCTCACACAAAGATTAATTTTTCAGTATGTTTCTAATTAAAGTGGGTGCTTCATTTCAGCACAGGACAGTCAGATAAATGACCTTGTGAACAACTGAAACCCCTCATCCCAACATAAAAGATAAATGTTCATTATGCACACAGTGTTGGTCATGTGAAGGAATTTAAATTTAGGAAGTATCATTTTTATGATTTAAAAAGATTTTATGGTAGTAGACACAGAACACCAGCAGCAGAAAGCACTTCTAACAATAATCAAAATGTAAACAGGTTAGTTTTTTTTTTTTTTAAACCAATAGGTGCAGTTCTTTCCTCCACAAAAATTATCATGAAAATTATTCCAACGACAACAAATGCTAACAATAAAATAAAAATATGGTCTAAACAAGGTTTCCATCAAAAAAACAAACATGATCTCTACAGGATCCGGTGACACGGAGGTGCTGTCCCAGCAGACACGCTTGTGTTAAAATGACTCATCCTTTTTTTTTTGTTTTTTGTAAAAAAAAAAAACAGGGAAATAATAATCCTACTTTGGCATCAGAGAGCCTGTTTTACCTCATGTCCACATATCTTCCTTTGTATCTTCCAGCCTTGGGTTTTTTTTTTTTAATAGTCAGGCAGCAGCAGATCCAGATCTGCGCCTCGACACAAGCACACGCCACCGTAAAGACGCACAACGAACCAAACGACAGCTTCACGGGAGGCAGCGTCTGGCTCCCCTCACCTCTCTCACAGTGCCTCCTCTTCCTCACACCCAGAGCCATGGAGCTCATTTCCAAACGCAGCCAGGCTGGAGGCGCTCATCTCAAAGCGACGCCTGAATGACGGCTTCATCCTCGCTCGGCTGGACCATCCTGCCAGGGGGGCTGCTGAAGACTGAGCCTCCTATTGATGCAACACGCCGTCGAATAATATTGAACCCTGTTGCCACGACAACGCCACACAATGTGTCCGGGAATGCTGTCTGTTGCCGCACCTCCTTCTGCTTCTGAGCAGGAGAAATCCTCACCTTCTTCATCTGTAACATCTTTCCTCTACTTTAGAATCATGTTCTTTTCATTTACTTTTTATAAAAAATGTTCATTTGTTTTATCCTCATCAGCTCCTTTCCTCTTTCTAGTTACAAACTCCCCTTGTTCTTTTCCTCACGTCAAAATAACACACTCCTTTGATTATCAATCATACTTTTAAAAAATTGGGTAAAATTTCCTCTTCCACCAGTGGTCTCTTATGGTCTGGTTTTAAGCTTCCCATTCATTGAAAGGCAGTCGGATCCGATGCTCAGTCAGTGTAAACAACATTCAGTGAAACCAGGTAATGCAGTTATGCAAATCAGCCTGTTTTAGAGCTGAGCTGCACCACAAACACAACCCACAGATACGGCTCATGTGCTACGAACTGGAAGGTGCTCAGATTATTTGGTTGTCGCTGGAATTTTAGCACTGAGGCAACGTTATGTATTTGAAGCATCTTCTTTTTATATATAATATTCTTTAATCTACCGGGTTTCTGAGAAGAGTTCTCAGGGATCTCAGAACTCGCTGCAGGAATTATGTATCATCGCCTTGGGATCCCCCAGGAGGAGCTGGAGGGTGTTGCTGGGGAGAGGGAGGTCTGGGTTTCTCTCCTGGACTACAGATAAGTGTTAGAGAACTGATGGATGGATGCGACCTACCAGCACAACTGCAGGTTATAAAATGTTTCATTAACAGCTCAATGCAAAAGGAATCAAATTAAAGGACTAACTTTCCTTAAAGAAATGCCTGAGTTTTAATCTAAAAACCATCTATAACGACAAGGACCAGAATCAAAGCTGTTTTGGTCAAAACTTAAAATGACGTTATGCACAACCTCATGAGATGTGTTCGCATTCGGAGTTTGTGTTCGGGTTGACTCTCAGCTACTACCACACCAAATTTTAGCTCGCTTTTTGCAAAACCGACTGAGTTATAGCCATTTTTTGTGTTTCCATCTTGTATCAGGTTGACTCCAAAACTAATGATTACTTGCTAGTGTTTCAGTAAAATCAATCCATTTGTTCCAGAGTTATTTTTTAGTAACACAACAAACACACACAGACCAGGGGAGAACACAATCACTCTCTCGCCTTCGTCAGCGACCGATAAACATCTGACAAACTGGTCAATCCAACCTAAACCAACCCGGGTGTTATTTCTTCAACAAAGCATTTTTTATTATGCGTCTTTGAAGACAGTTGTCGAAGTTTGCGAACGTGTTTTTAACCCGTCTCTCCTCACCAGGTGTCGAACTCACCGAGGAAGGTGTTGGCGATGAACTCTGACACCTGATTCCCTGAGCGGCTCGTCTCCGACAGCTGCGTCAGCTCGCGGTTCAGCATCCTCTTAAACTGCAACAAAAAACACAACAAAAGTGAGAAGTCTCTTCCTGTTCTGAGCAGACTGCACATATGCACGTGGACAAACTGTGTTTTCAAGAAATAGTTTAATTTAAAAATGAAAAAGTTATTCATTCAGGTCTATGAAGTGTTTTTTTTCTGGGAGGATGAGAAATAAATTATTTTATGGCCTTCACTGTGAAAGAACCCACTGGGTTATACAGAGAAATGAAAAGAAATGTATTCATCCTATTTAGTTACTTGTCTTGTTTACTTAATATCGTTTGTCATTTATTTTAAAAAAATAAAAGAATGCTACAGAGCCAGATGCAACCTCACAAACTAAGTACGAATTCAAACCAGGCTTCATATAACAGGACTCCAGGTTCTGTTTGCTGGTTGGTTGACAGATTGAAATATAAATAACTTTAGAGCTCTGTTGTGACTGCATGGTGGAGCAGAGGTTTCCCTCTGTTGCCTCACAGCAAGAAGGTTCAGCTCCTGGCTTTCTGTGGGAGGTTTACACGTTTAAATCAGTTTTCTTCATGGTCCAAACACATGCGTGACGTGTTAATTGGCAACTTTAATTGGTCACTAGGTGTAAATGTGTGTGCATCTCTGTGATGGACTGGTCTAAATATGTTTCAGACTAAATAATAATACAAAAGTCCTCATTAAAACTTATTTAACTGTATAATACAACAACAGGTCAACAGGAGAAACTAGGAAATCTTGCCGTTTTATTTAAATGTTTTAAATAATTTATTTTTTATTCAATACACATTGGACTTTGAAAGCACTAAGCTTTTGGTAACAACATCAAATTGTTTTTAAAAATTAAAAACAGTAAAATGACTCGATCAACCAGCCTGTCATTTACTGGAAAATACAAATTTAAGTGAGAAGTCTAGCTCTTGATATTTGTCTATTTAGAACGACACACAAACTTGCAGAACTTACACTTCAGTGATTTTAAACTGATGTTTCTACTCATTTTGCAGAGAAGCCCTTAATATTAAATATTTGACACGTTGCTTAGTTGAGATGAAAAGAAGGAGCCAAACGCAGCTTCTCAGGAGGCAGAAACAGGCTCCGGCAAAGACTTTAATAAGTTCAAAAAGGCAAAAAATAAATCCTGACAGACCACGAGACACTAAGCAGAACCAAGAGGTAAATATACAGAAGAACAGACGACTAACGAGGGCAGGTGTGATGATTGTTGATAGTATCCAGGAGTGGACTAAAGTCTAGCAGGAAGTAAAAAAAGAAACAATTCGACACAATTAAACAGGAAACGAGGAAAGAATTAATGGAGCAAAAAGGCAGAGCTAAACAAAAACAAATCAAGACAAATGATCTTGGCATAAAATCACGAAACTTTAATCCAAGTCAGACGGAAAACAAAAACACGAACACAAAAGTCATGAAAACTCATCCAAACCAAACTCAGGAACTACACACCGTACATACAAGAAGGAAGCTGTTTAATCTTTTATAATGCGGGCGAAATGTGCGCTATCAGCAGTAAGTTTTTCTAAAACAAAAGAGCTCAGTGTTTCTCCAGGAACTTAATCACAGTGGTGGTTTCTACGTTGGTTATGTAACATCTTGAGGAGAGGAGGGAAAGGTTTTATACGACTACTATGTGACACACACATATGGGAGCACGTAAACACACACATCCTCCTGAAGTTACAACAAATATGGGTCTCCGCTTATTCTGCTTTTCTTCAGCAAACACGTTTACACTTAAAACACAGCTCTGATGAGTACGTTTTTACTTTACATGCACGTCTTGTCCGTCTCACACACTCCTCTCCATGTTTGCTGACCCAGTGTGACCCCTGCAGAGCGTGCACTGTGGATCAATAGATCCCCACTGCAAACAAGGAAAGCCAGCATCACTCCCCATCACTCACCTGTCTGAGTCTCCAGCACAGACAAAACCAGAACGCCAACAGAAGCATGTCAGCCTCCGCATGCTGCAGCGAGTAGCAGCTCAAAATCCCAGTTTGCCCGCTCAGCGGTCTGCTGTGATTTGCCCTCTACGTCCTGCAGCACACACTGTCTGAACTAGAAAAGAAATCTGGACCCAAGTGAAAGTTCCCAGAGTCCCAGGTGCTTCTCCTGGAGATGAAGCGGAGGGGGCTACAGGAACGTGGTGGTGATGGGGGTGAGGGGGAGGCTGGAGAAGAGATAGTGTGTGACTGCAGTGTCTGATCTGGCTACTGTTACACACTGTCAATGAGACAGAGGAGAACGAGGAGAAAACGGGAGAGGCTGTGAGGAACTCCCCTCCTCCCTGTCCTACATGCTGTCTTCCCTCTCTGTCCAATCACATTTGTGTGACTTCAGGGGCTGGGTGGATGAGAGAGATCTGATTGGCTGAATCTGGGATGGAGGACCCACACGGG
>NC_051453.1:6183025-6190133 GCF_001649575.2 Kryptolebias marmoratus | reverse complement strand
GAAAGAAGTGACGCTAATTAACTCTTTCAGTGGAGAGAGGTGCCACTCATGAACTCTGATAGCCTTTCCCTTTCACGTATGATTTAAACACTTTGGACTAATTCCTTCCCAAATATTGAACATTTTCCTGCTCTATGTGACCTAAATATACAAAATAAAGATCACCATGTTGGATCATTTCTTTATGACTTTTTTTATTTGGACGGATAGATTTTTGTTATCTGAGACGTAAAAAAGAAATGTCTGGACGCAGCTCCTGTTGAGTTGAGTTGTGTGTCCACTCACCTTATTGGAGGCCATCTCGCTGACTGAGTTTCTGGTCTGCAGCGTCTCCAGCTGATCCAGACACCAGTCCAGCTCCTCCAGCGTCTCCATCGCCAGCTTCTGATAGGGCTCCTCTGAAAGTTACACAAAAACACGCCGCAGGTCAGAAGTGGAGCAGCTGCCGGGTCAAAAACATCTGAAACGTGTTATTCTTGTGACCAAAAAAACCTTCTTGACTTCCCACTGAGTTAATAAATTAAAGAAATAACATAAAGAATAATATAATTAGATTTTCAGGCTTCAAAATCCACGACTAAAATGCACGTCTCACTATCGCCCGCAGCCATTTGTCTGTACTGTTAGCAAAATATCTCACAAACAAAAGAACAGATTTAAGTGAAATTCTCAGAAAGTAATAATTTGATGTACCTCTATAACTCATTAGCTTTTGGAGTCAGCCCCATTCAAGATGGCCACCACAGCTTAGCAAACTCAAGAATGGCTGTAACGCAGTTTTACAGACACTGAGCTAAAACTTGGCGTGGTAGTAGCTGAGAGTCATCCTCATGCCTTGTGAGATCTTCTAACATTGAATGACATCGAACATCATTGACAAGATGGAACCACAAAGGCTATAACTCCATCCCTTCTCAGCATTTTAGTTTAAAGGCTGTCATGTATTACATCAGATATTAGGCATTCGTTCAGGGAATTTAAACCTTTAATTTAATATTTTAATCAAAGAGTAACAATAAAAAAACGTGTCCCATCATACCTGAGATGCATGTCTTGCACATGGGAGGCTGGTTGGTGCCTGACGGCCGTCTAAAGCAGGAAGCAGATGGAGTTTTTATAATTTAAACAAAGACAATGAGCACTTAGTCATCCAGCCTTGTTCTTACTTGTTTCCCACACGGTCCTGAAGATGTGTCAAAGCAGCAACGTTACTTCTCACTGTTCGCAGACTGGCCAGAACCTAAAGAGGTAAAAGAAGAGGAGTGGGAAAAGATGGCTTTTTTTGCACACAATCAGAAGCTTTTTTAGGTGTTATTTACTTTGCAGATGGAAGATGATATTTTTAACTGTTGCGTTAAGCCAGCAGGGAGCCGTTAACATTTAAATAATAACGTTAAAATCACAGCAAATGTTTGAAGTTGCAAACCAGACGTTCTTAATTTAGGTTGGATTTTTTTCTTTTTCTGCTTATGTGCATTCTGAACATGCACAAAACACAAGCTTAAAATTTTCGGACCCTTGTGCAAAACACAAAGTGCCTGATAAAGCCTTTTGGGCTTTAGTGAGCAAACAGGTATGTTAACATTTGACTATGCTTATGTTGACTAATTATTGGGGTGAAATATTCAACGTCAGCTGAACCTAAAGTAAATTCTGGGTATTAATTTGAAAACATCCCATGTTCACAGAGTGCATTAATGAGCCAGTGCTCAAAAAGATGAACACACAAATACTCAGAACAAGCTGTGCAGTACAAAGAGAATGTGTGTGGGTGTTTTCTGTGAAAAATGAACCATCTCTTATTTCTCAGATTGGTGAGTAAGGCCCATCATGAAGTCACGTGGATTATTTGGAGAACTCTTCTTACTATTTGACTATAGTTTGTAAGGAAACACTTGTCTGCTGAAAGGCAGGACATACAGAAAAGTGAGGCACGTTTCTCTGCTGAACTTTGGCCACATGAAAGCATTTATAAGCCCATTTATATATGCATTAAATAGATAAATGATATAAGATATATTTAATAAGATCTACGTCTGTTTTCTTAGTGAGTCAGAGCACAAGATGCAGGGATTTACAACCCAGGATATCACACACAAAAAAAAAGAAATCTAAGGTCAGCAAATCTGAGGGAAAATTTCCTTCAGTTACAATTACGTACTCATTCACTTTCAGCTCTGTTGTACAAACACAGACAGCAAATAATGCTTTTATGACCCACATAATTGTTGGACTAATAAATCTTGTGTAATTAATTTATTTAAGGGACATTTACAAACAACTAACAACATGTGGTGAGATTTGTGAATTCATTAAAATCTGAAACAAGCATTCACAGAAACCCCAAATTTAAGATTTTATACATTAATTATGCAAAAAAAGTAATAAAACACCAAGTAAGTAGAAGTAAGTAGGCATTAGGTGACGTTAAATTTAATGGAAAGTGAATAATAAATCATGGACAGAGCTGTAGAACTGAAGGATGTGTGTTTATGAGACTAACCTGTGCAAATGGAGTCACTATCATGTCTTCTCCATGCCTGAAAAAACACAGACATTTTGTGAAAAAGTTATGTGGGAGGACAGACTGGATCAGAAGATTTCACAAAATGTAATAATCTTAAGGGACATACAAACAAATAGTGACAGTACATGAGAAGTTTGGAAGAAAGTTGCAGTTTTCTGGGCTGAATACGACACCGGGTAAGGAGCCGTGGATCGTATTAGTTACACAAAAACACATCTGAGGAGCTGGTGCAGCTAACAGGGAGGTAAGATATTAAAACATCTTTTACAGCGGGGCTTGAAAAGCAGCGACGGTAACCCGGAAACAGACCGGTGTCTCCCTGAACGTAAAAAACAAAACAAATGTGGGACAATATGCAGCTCAGGAGCAGGGTTCATGCTCGGGGTGCTGTTTGAAAAGAGGGAGCTTTAGTGTCACAACATGCAGCTTCAGACTTCAGACCATGCTGCTAGGAAAACGTAAGTCAGCCGCTGTCCAGCAAACATTTTGACACTCTTTGAAACTTTGTAAAATCAATGCCTAAACATTAAAAAAATAAAAAAATGTCCAAAAGTAGCAAAGGAAACATGGTTGATTTCATTTCCGTCAAATGCTTGCCGGGACTTGCGTTCCTCACGTCACGTTCGAGACGAGGTGACGTGGAAACGGACAGAGGCGACTCACGGGGACGACTCAAAGAGACAGACAGAAACGGGAAAACACAGCAGTCTCCACACGTTGTCTCACCGAGGTAACCAACTGACTTCCCATTGCTTCAATCCTTCCTCCCTTCAAAACAAAGGAGCGACAGCTATTGGTGGTCGAGGCCCCATTTACACTTTGACTGGCTTCAAACAGACTTCTAGCTGCACAGAGAAACCTTTAACTGTATAAACAGACAGAAACTGGATGCAAGACAGCCCATTACTCTGCAACAACTGCTGCTTTTCACCTCGAGTTCAATCTTTAGCCGGGCCGCCAAAAGACTCTTTAAAGCCAGGTACCAAAAAATACTTGCAAACAGGACCGTGTGTAAAGTTACAAAAACATCTATGGATGATAAACACTTCAGCTCTGTTGAAATGATGGTATATTTACTAAATTAATTCAACAACTTTCCATCCGTGTTACTTTATGTGTTCCATAAAAAGAGGATATGAATATTGGACTATAATTAAAACTAAAGATTTCTGTCAAATACTGTTTTAAACAAAGTATGGAGCCTCGTTGTTTCATCTCGTTCTTTGTCACAGCATATTACCCTGCATGCACAGGATAATAATTTATATTATTATTGTAAAGATTTAGGCTTACAAGTAAAATAATGTCCCCAACTGGGACTTCAGGTGCTCTGAAACCTTTTGGATGTTTTTATTAGATAATAGTTATTTTGAGGGGTGTGAAAAAATGAATCATTTTGTCTCTTTTAATGTTTACACAACTTTTAGATCATTTTTGTGGTGTCTATTTGTATTTTAATAGATAATTTAAAAGGTTTGTGCTCTTCAATGAGCCCTCGGCGGCGTTTTTTCATGGCCGCTGTGCATCTTGCAGCACGACACCAGTTTTCCCCGACTTTCCAGTTTGAAAAGACTTTGGCATCTTCAGTGTTCCTGCCAACAATAAAATTGGTAACTTTTACAAACAATAATCCCTTGAAATGCAAATGTCAGTATGACTTGACAACTCTCCCTATGTTTATGTAAAGTTTTTATTGATTTTAATATCATTGCTCATTAATTGAAAGAATCTGAGTATTTTGTTTTTATTGGTTTGTGTGTACATTTAGGAGGGATATAAAACTAACAAAATTTCACAGAAAATTCACTGAATACCAAAAATCTCATTGTGGAAACAAGAAAGTCAGGTTGGTTTGGACTAAACAACACAAGATTATGATTTTTATTTATTTTATTACCATCTTAATCTAATCTAAACAACATTTTATAAAGTGCAGGTGATAAATTAGAAAAATATTAGTTTATTTGTTCCCGCTTTCTGCCTATGACTCTATATTTGGCTCCTCGCCTCCTGATTTTGCCTTACACACATGCATTTGATAGTTTCTCACATCATCAGCAGTTATCTGAACTTTTTTTTTTAGTTTTTTTTCTAAAAGAATAACCATTCTTTTCATTTTTATGCTTTGAAACCAAATATCTCAAACTATAATTGAACAATCCTTCAGTTTTAACCAGAGGCTGCAGTTTTAAACTGAAGGGGCTGAAACAGCAGAGAAATACTCACAGGTCGCTGGCAGTGGACGAGTTGCGAGACATGGTTTTGGGTGACAGGTCGAAGTCTGAGTCGGAGCGGTAGAGGAAAGACTCGCGGCGCTGACTGTGGGGGTAGTTGGCCTGCAGGACCAGACCAGAGCCCGGGCTAGCTTGAGAGTCCAGTGGACTGCGACCCACCGACAGGCCATTCTCCACATCAAAACTGCAGAAACACAAAGAGACGAGACATGATCAAACAACAGCTCTCTTTCTGTCTTTCTAAATGGTTGTGCCAGCAAAAGTAGCCCAGAAACTCTGAACAGGAAGTGTAAAATAAAGGGAAAGCAGTGTGCATGAAGCCTAATCATGTTTCATCTTATAAGAGAAACCTGGTTTGGATCTGGTGTAAATGAAAGAAGAGTGTGCAAAAAGCTGCTAGTTTGAACTTTAAACAATTTCTAAAAGCATCTCATGCAATGACGTCTTTGATAAACAACTCAAAGTGAGCTTAAAATATGAACGAAACAAAAATACACAGTTTATACGTTGCTATGTGGAGTCATTATAAACAGTAACGAGGGCCCAAACCATCATTCTGGACTCTTCTGAGACGAATGTTTATTTCAGCATCCCTCAGTGGTCAAACAGCACACTCAAAATTTGGTTTTAGTACACCAGATGGTGAAAAATAAAGCCACTTTATGTGTGTGGTTTCAATTAGCTAAAACAAAAACAAACAAAAAAACCCTTAAAACCAGTTTCTGTCAGGTTCATCTTAACAACCATTGTGCAAATTTGGGTTATGATCCCAAAAAAATTAGTTGATTCTGAGTTACTTAATTTGTTTAACAAAATCAAAATCTTGTGCAACCTCGTAAAATCTTGAACATAAGCAAACTTTGTTTTAGTTTCTTGCAGTCTGAGCTCTGCAGTTTATCGGCCGGATGCTGCAAATATCTGAAAGCTTCCCTAAAATGGGATCCTAAAAATATTCCTAAATGGATAAAATAACTCAAACTTGTATTTACAATAAAGTGCAGACAACAATTAGGACCTTTAAGGTTTGCTGTGATTTTTCAAAACACATAAATGTATACAATAGATTAACTATTTTAAGGGATGTGTGATGATTTTGGAGAAAACTAAGGTAAACTGGCATGTACAAATAGTTTAAAATGTTATTAAAATCCAACCAAATGGTACTGAAAATCAGATCAATGTGTTCAAAGTTAACCAAACTAACTTTGAATCACTGGTGGAACTGGAGAGCTTGAAGCCTAAACATAAAACTAAGTAAAAAGAAAATCAGGCACAAACCGTGGCAATCATTTTTAAAAACTACCCTTTAATTACACGGGCTGCCGTACACTCAGTGGAGGGAAGCAGAAAAGTTACAGAAACCTGCACAGCTTGGCTGAATGTCCACAAACGACCAGCGCTAACAGCCACTTCTGTTTGCTGGCAGGACAGGTCACCTTGTGATCACTGGCTTTTCGCAATCAAACACACGCTTACGCACAACTTCCTCTCTGCTGTCATTAATGACGTCAGCACAGGCGTGTTACATCAGCACGGTTACCTATAACCTTCACACCAGCCCTGCTACCGGCCCGCCACACACATCCGGTACATTCAGGCACGGCCAACACTTTTACAGAACGCCACGGAGACGTCAAGTCAAAGTTCTGAAAACAGATTTCACCAGCTGGTTCAAAAAGAGACGATTCTGTCCAAGTTTTTATTGACTGGGTGCAGCGCCGTCACAGCTACGTTTGACCTCAATAAAATCCTTTTGAATTCTTTCCATCGAGATGAGGTCAGACTCTAAGCTGCATGTTGCACTCACCAAACTGTGCCTTGCTCAAGGACACGCAGACTCTTTTAATCTGAGAGCGCAGCCCATAATTGATTTCACCACTGTGTTTAAAAAAAAAACAACTGAATCCTATTTAACCTAAATTTCCCACAATTTATTTTAGAAGTGGCATGTGATTTCACAGCCTGGCAGAGTGGATACCTCAGTGAGAAATTAATAGATTTTGGAGTGTGTTTTTGTCAGGTTTATCCATTTTGGTCCACGGTAGAACCCCCCCCCCGTATCAATAGAAAACAGAGCAGCAAGGTTGCCTCTTTGTCTATTTTTAGCTCTGCCTCCTGGGCTCCGCCAGTAATAGCTCAGATAAATGAAAGATGGCTATTATGCAACTGATCCTGAATGAAACGGGCCCAGTTCACAGAAGCAGAGACAGAGAGATGAGGAGGAGGAGGAGGAGGAGGAGGAGGAAGGAAGGCTGCATCCAGTGATGGGTTTAGTAACTCACACCTGATTGGTGTGACATGATGGAGAGGGGCAGGGCTGCAGCAGCAGGGTTTACCTCAATGATAA
>NC_051453.1:6085749-6182953 GCF_001649575.2 Kryptolebias marmoratus | reverse complement strand
CCTCCCTCGCTCCCAGCTCGGTGTAGTCGGGCGTGACGAGGCTCAGAGGAGCCCAGTGACGTCAGAAGCTATAAATAGATCTGCCTGACAGGAAAGAGGTGAACTGAGAGACTAGTAGTGCTGCTTACGTAGGTTCCCCCTCTCCTCCCCTTCCCTGCCTTCTCCTCTCAGGTTACTGATTTTTTTTCACGAGAGGGTCTATTTTTAGATTCAACGAGGTAACTCCTCGTGTAGTAAAGGTCTCTTCCTCACATCTTTGCACTATATATATAATTCCCTTTTCTCCTTCGTTCAGCTGAATATTTGGGTGAGAGGAAACAGCATGCAGCTGATGCTCACTTAGAGAATCAGACATCATGAGGCCGACATGACCAGAGTTTCAGCTCTTAGCAGAAAACGTTCATCTTGCAGGAGAAACAGGGCAGCTCAGATGTAAAATCTCCTTCATGGCCACACATATGCACACATAGAAATATATATTTTTATGTCAGTGAAGAAGAAATGAATCACACAGCTCAGAATCATAAACCTAAAACAATTATTGGTCTCAAAAGAGAATAATATACACATTTCTGTTTTTAAATACAAAAAATAAGATCTTTCTAAAACAAAACTGGGCTTATAAATAAAATATGACAATCACTGAGCGCACAGAAAGACAAAGATCTGGCTCGTGTGTACACAAACAGGTGTGAGTCTTTTAAATTTCTTTGCATGAGCAATAAAAAAAGGAATCATTACTTGTCTCACGTATCTCATACAGATATTTACTGAACATCATTTGTTCTGAGTTTCCTGCAGGTTAAGATGCACAAAATAAATATCACTCATGAATACAAGACCACGAAGAATCGACGAGCAGAAGGTCCAGCTGCTGCACACAACCAGAGCCCCACGTTAACAAGCTTTAAATGGGAGCACAGCGCCCACTTCTGAGGAATATAGGGCATTGCAACAATTCTTGACGTGCCTGTAGTTGTGCAGAAGTTGGAGGATGCTCTCCTGATTTTCCGCACTCCACATTAATCTATCTGAGCTTTCAGTTTCAGATTATTGTTCAGTATCTGCTCATTTTGTTTTCAAGTTGCTGTTTTGCTTCAGCTGAGCAGGAAACCTGTGAGACTCGGGGTTTACACCATCTGATGGCAATAAATCCTTCTCTATATCTTCCTCTAACTGTCACACACGAACTAAACCCTGCTATCCTAACTTAAAGCTGACAGACGTGCAGGACGGTGAGATGGCGTCTTGTACAGTTAAAACACAACGTAAAACGTGACCTTGGCCTTGTCTCCTGTGTCCTGCATTGTTCCTGGTGTCTCTGACGCACATCAGCGCTCCCTTTTCTCGCTTTAGGCTCTGTTTTAATAAACTTTCCTCTATCGGAGACAAACACAGGCCTTTACACCCACATCCTCACCTCCGCTTTTGTTCCCAGGATGTTTAGTTTACAACAGTGAGAGGAGGAGTTATTCTTCCACAAAACCAAATAAAAAACACATTAAAGCTTCTCAGTTTAAGCGATATATTGAATAAGTTCATTTGTTTTAAATAGGTTAAGACTTTGTCAAACTTTATTTTTCCATCCAGCCTCTCAGTTTACTACATTTCCTACATAATATGCAAAGGCAATGTTAGATTTTTTTTTTCCACAATTTTGCTCATGTCACGTAAAACACATCTGGACACTCTGAGCCACCCACGGATGAAACATCTGTCACACTCTCAGCGATTTATCCTCAGAAAATCACCAATTCAGCACAAAAAGCTTGAAGTTAAATGGCAAAAACTCGATCAGTTCCAGTTCTGGCACGAGTGTGAAGCGCTCATGGGAATCAGGGCCGAAGGATTTAAGAAACTTTCAAATAAGTATGTGAGACTGATCCAGAGAAGCACCATCAGAACCAGATGTTATTCGACTGGGAGATGACACAGTCGCAGGACTAAAGGTCAAAATGTACACACACACATGCGGCCCGTCCTGTTTTCTTTCCTCGTAGCATGGGAATTGGCCGAGGGGGTCCTCAAACATCACGCCAGGAAGGCGAAGAGGCGAGAGGTGAGGAGGAAAGCGGAGCAGGGACAGGGGCCGAGGTTGGTTCAAAACATCATGGTAATAAAAAAAAACACAACAACAAAAATGTCAGGGAAGTGATTCAGGGTTAAGGCAAGTTGGCAAATTAGCTAAAGTCCTGATGAGGATAGGAAAAGGTCTGTGTGTGTGTGACAGCCGGAGCTTATTGTACATTTGATCTTAAAGCAGCATAAAAACAACACATCCCCCCCTCCTCTCCTTTCCAGAGCTGTGGCAAACAGATCTTTCCTTTCACTGGCACTCTGTGAGGTTTGTACTTTGTGCTCTTTGTGTATAAATGTCATCATGACTGCACACACAAAGGAGAGGCTGGGCAGCAGGGGAGTTATTTACAAAGACTCTGATCTGAGTTTTATTGGAAGGAAAGAAAATGAAACTGTTCTTCTGCAGCGCCAAACTCCAGACAGGTCTCATGCCCTGGGTTTGTAGATTAATAAGGAAACCCTGCTCATTTTGTATTAATTAAATAAAGTCATAAGTAAAAAAGAAACTAGCTGCCATATTAATGATTATCATAAAGTAAATGACCCACTGGCAGCAGAAAAAAACAAAAAAAGACCAAAGATTCATCATCTCTACTGTCTGTAACAACCTAAGGTTCAAGCTTTTTATTAATTCACTGTGACTTATAAAACACTAATCCACAACAAAGCAGTCAGAAAGTCTTTGGCTTTTATAGAAAGACTGAAACCAGCTCCTGAATCGGGGACCGAAAACTCCACAGATCCTCCAGATCTCTTCACAAACGGCCCGGCGCAGAAACAAATGAATATGTTACGAGCAAACCAAGATTTACAAGAAATGATTTAATTAAAAAGAACAAAATGCTCCTCTTACAGCATTTTACAGGTTTGCCTCTTGTATTTCTAACTCTGGCTCACCCGTTATCTTGATTAAAAACCTGGATATGCTTTTGGACGAGGATCCGACTGCAGCTGTAACAAATAACAACCAGATAAATTTATGCTCTTTAATGACAGACAGTAGGTCATAAAAAGACCTGTGAAAACTTTCTTTATGTCTGTTTACTTTTTTAGCAAAAGCCTAACCACTAACAAAATATTCTGCTTCACCGCTTGACAGAAGTTCCTCGTAAAAAACACAAGTTTTATTGTTTGAAATGTAATAAAAACTTCCTGTCTTTTCCTGAATAAATACAAATGAATTAAAACCTTTATTTCTAAAACAGAAAAGGAGATTTCTTTCTTGCACCGCAACTAATACGGCATATTATTGATGCGGTCAAATTAGAGATTCTTAAAAAAAAGGACAGACTCTTCCTAATTTATTCAGTTTTTTAATGAAATGTATTCAGCTGATTTTAATCATTGTTTAGCTCTGATTTCAGTTTCAGACATCTTAGTCTGACGCTTGTTAATAAATAATTGTGTTTTAATTTAACTGAGAATCCTAATCTCTCACAAACAACTAACTAAAGCTGCAGAGGAGACTAAAGTTATTATATGGAGAATAAAACAAATACCTGAAAATGAGCCTTTAAAAGATACAAACTCTGTACTTTATTGCATCAACTAAAGAATATTTGTACTTTTTAGACAACATTGCATTTTGTAAAGAGTAACTGCAGCCTCAATAAAGAGCATAACATTGAGTTTACACCGTAAATCAATCACACTGCGCCATCTCAAGAGATCCTGGATGAAACCATTAACTGCTCTCCTACATGTGAGTCGTCCTCAAAGAGCCACTTGCTCCTTCTGTTAACCCGACCGTCCACCGTCCAAACTGAGCAAAACGCTCAGCGTCAACCATCTGATCGCAGAGCAGCTCGTGCCTCTAAATTTAGAAAACTGGAGGAGAGGGGTGCAGTCAGTCAAAGCAGCTGCTGTGTTTATTTTTTTCTCTGACCTAAAGGCCGAGGAGGAGACAGACCCGAGTTTTGCTGGCGGGGTTTTAAATGCTCATTTCTAAGAAAAATGTTCAAAAACATCATCCTACACACAAAAAAAGTTTATTCTAGACTTGATTCTGATCAAAAACTGTTCGACCGGCAGTATTTATCCCAGGCTAGCTAATTTATTTTACCATGAAACACAAAATTTTCATTAATATTTTCTTGAAAACATTTTTACTTGTGGTACGATAAATTATCTGGATTCTTTTTATTTCTTGCAACTTCAAAATAATTTCTAGATATCACAAAAAGATGACCTTTTCAAGGTGGAAACGACTAAATACATCAAGATGTTATCCCAGAATGATAAAAATAACTCAATATTTTAAGAAAATGCCACAAAGATGCAATAAAAATGGCCTCTGTTTGGATAAGGCAATAAAAAAGAGAAAAATAAAACAAATAAAGCAGCTGGAACTTTGAAAATAAATGTTTTTATACAACTACAGTGGAAATTAAAAAGGCAGCTTTTTAACAGACTGCTCCTTTTTTACATAAATACATCTGAGTGGAGCTGAAGCGGTTAAATTTTTGAAGACCTTGATGCCTCTAAGGTTGATCAGGGCAGGTATTGATCCCATCTGCAGCGATTAGCTCTGTCCGTCCCGCTGGGCAGAAATCCATACAGTGGCTGATCAGCATTGACATCATTAGATACTGGTTAGAAGGGTGACACACTGGGCCAAACCACCCAGGGCCACACACACACACACACTCACACACACACACAGGCAGTGTGTGATTACAGCCCCAGCAGCAGAGATCTAGATTTGGCTCCAGTATCGACCCGAAAATCAAACAACCCTACATCAAACTGGTACGCAACCGGGCAGGCCTGTTCAGGGCGTCATCACACACTCATACACACACTCGCGCAGACACACAAACGCGGTGCCTTTGCCCAGCAACAGGCTGTGCTGCGAGCGCTCCTCTAATCACCTTCATATGGCACTAATTGGCGCCTTTCGGGATACAGTGATTGAAAATGGAGGTGAGGCGGGAGCGCGCCACTTCCTCCTGTAATTAGCCGAGGAGCAGCCAATCACATCGCCGATCAGCGGGGCACGACGAGACAGACGCAACAGCAACGTGTCCTGAACCGCTTTAGGTGGTTTCAGGAGCAAAGATTGGCTCAGAAGAAAGCAAAGTTTGAAAAATAAGATGCATATCGCCCACTGCCTGACATGCCAGAGTTTCAAACCGAAGTCATCTTATGCTGAGAAGGGATGGAGTTGGTAAAACCCTGGAAAATGACACTCTCTCTGTAAAACCGACTGAGTTACAGCCATTTTGTGTTGGCTCAAGTCGATTAGCTGTGGCAGCCATCCCGATTTGGACTGATTCTAAAAGGTGATGAGTTGTAAATGTACATTACTTTCTGAGAGTTTCAATAAAATCCATCCATATTTTGTTAAATTTGTAGACAAATACAGACACAGACATACGCAAGGACATTATTGCTTTGGCAGTGGGTGATAAAAAGCAAATTAAACACAAAAAAAAATCAAGAGTTACATCTATTTCCCATGTATTTCCTACATATTTCCAAGCCACGTATCGGTGCGTTTTCCAAGAACAGCATCAGTCCGGACGCCGACTTCAACAAAAAGAATATCTGATCCAAGTTAAACACGGTTTCTTTCGTGTCTGTGAAGAAAAGAAATCCAGTTCACGTCATGTTCATTCAGTCCTAACAGGCTGCAGACTCAGTTCTGACCTCGAAAACCGCTCCTGCATCGTCTTACGTTACACAAAAACAAGTTCAAACAAGAAAGATAAATCTGGTTTCCATTACCCGTGTGTACCTTGAGCCGAGGTGCTGACTTTTAGGAGAGCAAAAGTTTATTTCTTTCATTTGCAAGCATCATTTGTTAATCAAACTCCACTGAGTGCGGTTCAAAGACGTTCTACGTGTCCCTCATGTTTGTGTTTGTTCAATTCTCTGCTACAAACCCCGTCTTTTCATTCGCTCAGGTCCCTGTCAACCCCTCATTTTAATTAAAAAGTCCTCAGTCTTTTCCTACCTGGCCTCCCGCTGTGTAGGCGGAGCACTGAGGTGTGTGTAGGTGATAAAGTTCACCTGTGACAGGACCGGGCCTCATGTGGACGCCTGATTTCCTTGTTCATCAAAAGTCTGTGAAGCCGCTTCGCTGAGGGTTAATTTGTCTCCGAGTGGACGATGATTCCTGGACTCACAGGGACGTCGGGATGACACCAAGTCCTCTATTCTATCAGCGATATTCAACACGGTCACAGAAACACAATCACGCTTGTCTGCTGACGTCAGTTATGGCTTCATGGCTGTCGCTGAAATGTCAATCGACCGGTTTGCAGGCCTGAAATTACTCCCGGCCCAACGCTCCGCTCGCTGCGGTTTTTGTTCCTCCACCAAGAGGAAAGATCAAAACAGGCAGAAAAAAACGCTACGAGAGAAAAAGAAGAAGCAGCTGGTTGATCTTGCGGATGCTGTGGGATTTCTGTTTGTTTGCAGGAACGGAGGAAAGTGACTCCAGAGACTCGGCGGGTTGAAGCCCTGTCCGTGAATTGGAAATGATTTGGAAGCAAGGCCAGGGAACAGCCATTGTCACGTCAATATTTCCTGTTAGTCCCCACCTCGGGTCACAAAATGAGCAGGCGAGTTTTATTCACAGCAAAGAACAATTCAGAAGAACCTCGTGATATTTGCAGAGCTAAGATCCACTCAGAGAGGAAACTGAACTGTAAACGTTACCACAGCTGCAGAACAAGCAAGGATGTCAAGTTTTTCACTTTTTATTTGCATTTGTGACAAACGAGACATCTCCAACACCAACAAATTGTTGTGGTATGGATTGAAGGCTGAGGTAAAACCATGAAGATCATCCTTTTTTCTTTGGTATAATTCTGTAGATTTCTTCAAACACTTTAATTTAGGAAAAATCAAACATTTCATTAAAGTTTTCACAAAGGAAAATGTCAGAAATAACCACTGTTTGAAGCAAAGCAATCCTTTATGCACGGAATAAACATTTTAGCTATAAATACACTCAGATTCACTGTTTTTTGTTGATTTAAGTGTATTTATAGAAAAATAAGCATCACCCACTTAAGAAAAGTAAAAGCAGATGATTATGTTATTGCCTGTGTGTGTTGTTATGTGTCTACTTTATCCATTATATATCAAAACCTTTAGGAAGTAATCACTGATTGTACTTTTATAACTAATTAAGTTTTGTAGCCGACCCAATTCAAGATGTGCCACAACTATTTGACTTTAAGTAAGTCAGTTTAACAGAGACTGAGCTAATGTTTGTTGTTATTTCTCATCATAAGAAAAAACTGCGGCGGGCAATATGCATTTCTTCAAGGAAGGCTAGGCCTTTAATCCACAACAAAACTCATCTCATAACTTTAGAGACAAAAACAAGCCCAGTTCAAACATTTCATTTCAAGCTAATTTGTTCCTGTGTAATGATAATCCAAGTCAACACAAATTATGCAAATTAGTCGCTGGAAAAGTAACAATAAAAGAGGTTTGTAGCTGTGGAAGTCCATGAATTGCTTCACATGAAGGAGACGAAGAGGAAAATGCTTTTAACAGGAAGAAACTTCGGGAATTAATTCAGCAAACATGTTAAGATGAATTCGGTGTGGCCGTGCAGCTGACGCTTGTGACAGGTATAAATCACTCTGATTGTGCCGCAGCAGGACGGAGCGAGGAATCCATCATTTCTGTCAGGATAAGTGAGCAGAGCTGAAAAACTGCAGCGGCATAATGAGACTGCTGATACTGACTCATCATCAGCGTGAGCACGATGAAGTCGTGAGCCGTCGTGACTACCTTTCAACATTATGTTGCAACGCGCCGGCACCTCTGATCTCAGGTAGAGTGTGCCGTGTGTCACGTTGCAGGTTGTTGACACGGGCTGAGGCCCACGGGGCTGGACCGCCCGCCGCGACACCATCAAGGGTCAGGTGTCAGTCACTGCTGAGGGTCAGGGTACACGCAGAAAACACTGAAACTCTGCTGATACCTGCAGAGACTCACTGACAACCTCATTTCCTTTTAAAGCAAATTATTCAGTTCATCATACACCCATACATGATTTAATTTCCTAATTAGTGGATAAAATCTTCAATCTAAATTAACCTTTTGATGCTGCTTTTTTCTACTGATCACAACCTGCAGACATCAAGGTAAAAACAAATATTTATTAGGCTTTAATTATTGCAAAATGGACAAATAGAGCAGGTAAAGCACTGCAAGCACTGGTTTTTCTAAGACCAAACTCACACAACACACGACTAGCATTCAAGTAAAAAAAACAACAACAAATGCATGAATGACCTAATTATAACTCATTAAAAAAACATTTATAAAGTTGCCCTTTTAGAGAAGTGTTACCAAATGCAGAACAGGAGCCAAAACCAGCAGCTTCCTTACATAAAAATACAAACTGGACGAGCTTTTATAACAACCTGAGTGCTGCAACAGAGATTTACTGTAATAATTATTAAAACACTTTCCGATTGTCACTGAATAGTTGTAATAACGTCAATCATTTTATAGGAGGAACACGAGGCTGCACAAACATGACATTTCAGTGCAGAAAACACAGCATGATTTCAATTTACTGCATCTCAAACATTCACCAAACTGTCTGGTAATTAAAGACAAAAAGCAGACTGATTGATTTAAAAAAGGTGTTTTTGTTCAAAAGGTTGTTTTTTGTCGAGTCTCTGCTGAAAAAACATGAGCGGCAGCGTCATGAATGTGAATATTCTCAGAAATATGAGCTCCTTCTGACCAAGGGAGGCGGGATTCAGCGGGAATATCTGCTGGGAGATTAATGAATAATGTCCCTCATCATCATCCTCATCATCATCAGACTGGAGACACACAGTAGAGCGACAACAAGCAGGACAAGACCAAAACTATCTGCAGAAAATGGCCCGTTTGAAATACAATCGCTGTAAGAGTCATTCTAAACTGAAATATTATATAATAGGAATGAAAACTGTTTCAGGTAAATAAATTAGTGCCATGTGATAATCAAATGACCTCAATTCCTCTCAGAAAACAGTTAAAAGAGGACAAACTGTCTAAGATTAAATAGTTTGGGCAAGTATCAGTCCAAAACTAGTGTGTAATAATTACACATTTATGTCTTTAAAAGCATAACTTCACTAAAAGTCAACTACTCAAACACAAGTTTACAATAATAAACAGAAAAGGAGCATTTTATAATGCAAAGGAACTTAGATTAATTAATTCCCAATTAATTTAACAAGCTTTATCGTGAGAGCAGTGTGCTGCAGTTACTTTTATCATTTCTGAGAAAGAATAAATCACATTTTATTCATTTTAGCTTCTTCTTTGCGCTAATCTGACGTCATTATTATTATTTGTTGTCCAAACTAAGAACTTAATGCAATAATCAACATAAAAGTGTATTTTGGGCTTAAATACTGTCAGCGGCTGTCTACAAACTTCACAAACACGAGAGCCTTACTGTAAATAAAGCCACCATATGAGGGATGATGACGCAGTATGAAAGAAAAGTGCTGAGTCATGATAACAGAGTGAAATGAAGCAGGACAGAGCAGAAACACAAAACAGAGCACGCTTCAGAAGCTCGTGTTGTGACTCAACAGTGTTCATGGAAAATAAAGATGACGAGAAGGTGGATGTCATGTGTGTTAAAGCTCCTTTTCCAAAAGCTGAGGTTGGATTAAATGCTCCCTCTGAGCGTATCGTTACACACATGTGGTCGAGTCATCCTGTAATAACTTTAATTTGTCATGTGCCTTTGAAGGTTTTTATGTTTTATTAGTGGGTGGACATTATGAAGTTACTTTGATGCATCCCCGCTCCCCGCTGATGTCGTCATTACTTTCTAGAAGGTCGGCTGCAGAGTTTCCTCTGAAGTAGGCGGAAACATACACACATCTGGTCAGAATGAGGTGTCGTCAACGCCTACAGTCGCTCCACCATATGCTTCCAGCGAGGAGGGAAAACCTGCTTTGCCTCACAGCACTGAGGCAACTGAACGCTGCAACTGAACGAGGCCAAACTAACGAGGAGAAAGACACAGATATTCCAAATTATCCGGTAATTCGTGCTGCATGAAGACCGTAAAACATGTCCTCACTGATTCACACTGATTCACAAATTCCAGAGAGCCACATCACTTCATCTGACTCACAGTTACACAAACAAGCAGCTTTTAATCAAAACGGTGAGTGAGCTCATCCGTCTCACATTATTTTTTCAGAATAAAACCAATTAGGACCGATTGCAGTTTCTGTTACCACATCCTGGGTTAAATCGACCGAAACCGACTCAAAATTTCACCAAACAACTCGAAACCAGTTAGGATAACATTTAGTGGAGTCACTCAACTTTTAAGCTTTTTTGTTCCTGTTTATATCTACCTACGTCAAACCGGAGCTTCTAAAGATTAGTTTGCAAAAGTTGAGAAAGAAAAGATCTGACTGACTTTTAGGAAATGAAATTAAAGTAAACTGAGGTCACTTTAACATCAGGGAAGGGCGGACTTCTTGTACTGACAGTTAAACATGACTGGTTAAAAAAGAAAAGCGAAATTACAAAAAACTATTTAAAATACAGCTGAAATAATTCAGAGACAGACAAAAATAAATAAATCCTGGAAAGGAAAGTTAATTAAAGAAAACTGCTGTGTCTGTTCAGGCAAAGTAATATAATAAAACCCTTAAAATTATGATTAAATTGTGGCCAAATTATTATTTTTTTAATTCTTTTCAAACACTTTGACAGAAATAATCTTTTTGTGGAGAAGTTATAAAAGGAATAACCACCTCAGTGAGCTTTAAAATTCACTAAAACTTTAAATGTTTTATAAAAATGATAATAAAGATTCATTTTTGATAAGATTGGAATAATATATCTTAATTATCTATCTATGGTGCTCCCAGCTGAGTTAAAGATTTCTAACACTGCTGCAAAAAGTTGCATAATTTTTCTCACAAGTACAATTTAAAGACCTAATTTGAAGAACTGGTTCGACGGGATCGTGTTAAAAACTGTGCAACAACATCTGGACGGAGCAACATCTGTCCTACCGCCTGCGCTTCTGCACGATGTCGATGGGCCGGTTGACGGCGCACGGCGACCCACAGATGTTCCCACTCCGCACTTTGAAGCAGCGGTCCTGGACCGAGGGGGTCAGATACACACAGTTTGTGGGTAAACTCATGTCTGCGCCCCCGAGCGTCTCCCCGTACAGTTTACACTAGTTGTCCTCCTCCTCCTCGGAGCGCTCCTCGGCTCCTGGGCTCCTGAAGGCTCCCCGCTCTTCCCTCCAACATGTTTCCAGGGAGGCGCAGGCAGACGGAGGGAAGCCCTCCACGGTGCGTTTCAGCCGCATGACTCCGAGTCCAACGTGAGCAGAGGAGGAGAGCGCAGCTTTTAAAGAGCTATTTCCTCAGCAGCACGCTGCAGATTCACGGTGAGAGTCAGCAGGAAGAGTCGGTTTCCAATCCACGTTGAGAAGTTCAGAGCTGAACTCTCCTTCTGCTTTGGAGACACACTCCTCCCTCCCTTCGCCTCCCTGTGGCTTTTTCTGTCTGCCTCCTCCTTCCAGGCTTTAAAAAACACGTGCATGTACAGTATGTGTGGGGGCAGGAAGAGAATCAGGGGGAGTCTTTGCTTGTGTTTGCTGCTCTGAGTGTAGGAGGCTGTATGTGTGTGTGTGTATATATCTATATATACACACAGAAAAGTGTGTGTTACAGTAAATAAGTGCGTCTGTTGAGGACATTTTAACTGTTTGCAAGCTTAACAATCACAACTTCTCAGAAAACTAGCAGAACAAAAACATCTGCAAAGTTAGACCAATGCATTTCATAAAAAAAGGTCTAACATTTATTAAACGAATGCATATCGCCTGCTACCTCTCAGCTACCACCACATCAGATTATAGCTCAATATCTGCAGAACTGACTGAATGATGTCCATTAATGGTGGCCATCTTGAGTTGGGTTTAAGTTAAAAGTTAATTTCCTGACAGACACACATTGTTGTTCACCTTCACCTTTCGGCAGCAGGTGAGAACTACTCTAATGAAATTTGGATCTGATGAATTGTTAAAATTGTGCAGCTTCTGTTTTCCTCCGCTGATGTCTTTAACTGTCCTTTTCCTTTAATATTTGTTAAACTTTCATCCATCTCTGAATTATCTCTGCTTTCAGATCAAATCCAGGAGTTTCACCTGCAGGACGAGGTGTGGTAGCTGCTAACCTGCTGGAGTTCCTCCAGTTCGTTTCGCCACAGCGACTGGCGTGATGACCTCACGATGTCCTGAAACGACGAACCCTTTGCTGTCGACATCGCAGGCAAATATTTGTCTTTTGTGACACTGAGATGGATGTGTTGGCAGCTACATGGGAGGAGACGTTTGAACAAATAAAACGGCTGGCTGCAAAGTTGACGCAGATGGGGTGATGTGGGGATGACAGAAGTTTCAGCTTGCTTATTTGTATTTTTTTGTAGCTCTCCAGGGCTAAAAGATTCATCTGAAGGTTGCAGCTCTGCTGGTATTCATGAGGATGTGAATAATACTGATCATTTCCTCAGAGCCTCGAGCACTCTGCTGTTAAACGAGTGAATGCTGAGTCACCGTTTATACTATTGTTTTCCTGTTTTTAGTCAAACTATTTCCCCAAACTTGCTGTTTTAGCCATTCAGCTTCATTAGGAATAGTGTTATGACTTTTAGTATTTGTAACTATTTAACTTTTTTTACAAAACATTTCCCACCAGAAAAACTACTTTAAGCAACTGTCTGGCCAATTTTAACCCTACCGTCTTGGAAATTTGAGCTTTCAGCTACGATTTGTTTATTTTACTTTCAGCTTTCAGTTATGATTCTGCTATTTTTAGCATTTACATACAATTTTACAAATTTAGCGTTCACTGAATTTCCCGGAAAACGCATCTTTTTCCTCGTCTGACACCTAATATCCAACCACCGGTATTTTTGTTTAAACATCTCCTGATCCTCCAGGTTGAGATTTTGATTAAAATTCATCAAATTCAGGCCTCCACATATCGTTTTGTCTCAGTTACATAAAGAAATCACTGGTTCAACAGGGTTACATCAGTCGACCTGCTGCACTGATGTTGTTCAAAAATATAAAAATAAAAACTGAAGGCCATCAGGAGGGCAAAATAAGTTCGCTCTTCATCATTCCATCAAATTAAACTATTACCCTGAGCTAGTTTCATGCTGGCCTCAACTTCACCTCTTGTGGGACTTTTTCA
Organism: Kryptolebias marmoratus; assembly: GCF_001649575.2. NCBI lineage: Eukaryota > Metazoa > Chordata > Actinopteri > Cyprinodontiformes > Rivulidae > Kryptolebias > Kryptolebias marmoratus. Next base: position 6,169,661 of record NC_051453.1, on the reverse strand, counting down.
ACATTTTAAATCTGAACAGTCTGATATTTTGTCCACGACTCTGTAAAACTAGAACCAATTTGTTGCATGTTGGCGATAAGGGCAAAGAAAACTTAGCAGAGTTTCAGCCCCTGATGTTTTAAAAGCACCGAAAGAAACACTGACGAAGAACAACATTAGTAAAATCAAGGATTAACGAGTTTAGTGAACTCAGATAAAGATGCAACTATATGAGCTCTTAGTTAGACTCTCCCTGTTTCAAACTGAAAGCTATTTTCAAAAAACTTCAAATATAAGAAACAGCTCCTCGAGAGGCCGAAATGCTCTTCTAGGATATAAACTTCATCCCTCAGTCAAAGCTTTCCCTGCAGCTCCCTGGCATCGGTTTCAGCAGGAATGAGTAATATAATTCTGCGGCACATTAAGTCCTCCTCACCAGCCTCCTGTCTGGAAAAGCACTAAACCTTTGCACCTTTTATTAAAAGGGATACGAGACGCACAGCTGCAGCGGCTCAGGTTTGTTTTGAATAACCATCATGAGCCGTAGTTTCTCTGCACACAACTTCCAGATGAGAATTAAAGACAGAGACCTCTGAAACGTTTTCACTTGAAGGACGCTGCTGCAGGTCCAGCCGCCCTGATGACAAGCAGAAACTCTTCCAATGCGAGCCTCACAGCTGCCTTTTTGTTGAGATCCCTAAACGGAAAGATTAATATCTAACATCTGATTTAAATCCTCAAACTAAACAACACAAACAAGGCACAAAGACTGCCCTTTGTTTAACACTGAAGAGCATAAACAACATGTCTGAGTCACAAAACAGTGAATTGTCAAAAATCTACAGTTAAACTACAGAAACTGCAGTCTGAATGCTGAAAGCTAAAAGACCCTGCTCAAATTGAGTTGCTGAAGAGAACAGAAGCTAAAAGGAGCAGAATGGAAGCAAAAAGGTAACAGTAATAGTAGCTAAAACTAGCAAACTATCAGCTAAAAGTAGCAAAAGGCTAGTCATAAGTATTGATACTACTAGGAGTAGTATTAGAAATAGTAGAAATACCATTAGCAGTAGTAGTATTAGCATTAGCAACAGAGAATTAGCAGTAGCAGAAGTGTGCTGATGTAGATTTAAAAAGAAATGTTTTTGAAAGAGTTGAAGAGACGTCACTGCTTTCAGTTTTTTTGCAAATAAAGTTAAATATTTAGAAAGATTAAAAAGCTACAAAAGCTGCAGCAGCCATCTCCTGAACGAGACGAATGTTTTCATTTATGAATGGTCAGAAAAAAAAAAAATGTATGGAAAGAAAACCAGGAAAACCACAGCGTGAATGCTGACTCAGCATTCGCACAATTAAACCGAAGCCCCCCCCTCCTTTCACCATTACTGTCTGGTGTCCTTTTGCGACGTGTTTGTGAAACATGTTGGAGTGGGAAACAGATGCCGGGCCGGGGATTTGCTGAGAACGAGGTGTTTGTTAGGCCGCTGTGTAACCGAATCCACCGGCCAAATGACTTCTCGGGCCCAGCTGGCTTCTGACTCGTATGACAGCATTAGTTGTGCTAATGGGAACAAGCTGTGAGGGAGGAGTGTCGTGAATGTGTGTGCATCTGTCCCTGTAAGCACGAGGCCGTGTTTAATGTGAGGCTCTGCCAAGTTTAGACTGATACAGAAGTTTCAAGCCTTGTGTCAGATATCGGCCAGACTCATAATAAAACGAGAGGAGAGGGGAAGAAAAAATATCCAGTGGACTGTTTCCACTTTCCTTCATAATGATGTAATTATTTAACAGCTTCAGAAATGCCACTGACAAAAGAAACAAGAAACTTATTCAGAGGTTTCTACAGTCTGCAGGGCTAATAAAACTGCAAATCTTTTTAGCATGTGGAGCTAAGAAAAAAAAGGCGTTTTGTTTGAGACACGGTTGGTGTGAGTAGTGGGACAAAAAACACAATTCAAGACAATTTCAGAACGGGGTTACTTTACCATCTTTTACGCCACAACTGAGATTATCTTATGACAAAAAGGAACAGAGTTGTAGCCATTTTATAGCCAAGATCTCAGAAAATCTGTTAACACTTGGAGTCTGTGTCTATACCTGAGTTATAGCCATTTAATGTAGGCTAAGAGTGATTAGCTGTGACAGCCATCATCTTATTCCATTGTTTTTTTTTAATAACTAATTGGTTATTGTTTGAGTAAAGATGCTTCAGTATTTACAGCAACCCACACAAGGAAATGATGCAACATTTTGATGAATAAATCCAAAATACTTCTGTGAGCGTGTCTGATTCAGTTCAGCCAAATGCCCAGTAGAGGTCACCCTTTGTCTAAAAAAACAAAACAACACACACAAAGATGCACATAAACAAGGACAGCACAGCTTTTATCACAGCTTATACAGAAACAGCAGTAATCTACGGTCAGACAGCACAACAGCAAGGATCTTCCTGTCCAGAGGAGCAGCTCTGGAAAGTTTAATTGTAAAAACTGAAACTTCTGAATCATTTTTTGTTTTATTTCATTAGTAAATCCCAAATTAATGCCATGTCTCTGCTCAAAATGGGAAAAATCAAACTGATAAAAAGCGCAAAATTCTATCAAATGTGTTTTTAAGTTAAAAAAAACCCACAAACACGTTTTGCAACGTGACCGAAAAGCACCTATAGCAACTCTCTGGTGGAACAATCAATATCAATTTTGGGACGGGTGACGATGGCAGGTTGCTGTGTGTGTGTGTGTGTACAATAAACAAGAAACATGTGTCGCATTCACGTGTTATATGCAGCCAAGCTGGCGGGGCTGAAAACTATTCCCAGCCGGGGAGCGGGGGGGTTATTTTGGGGGTCTGCTGTGTTATGGCTGCCCAGCGTGCCCAGCCCCTTTCTTTCCCGCCCTGCTTGGACTCATGGTCCTGAAGCAGGTTTTACTGGATGTGGACTGGGCAGCTTCCTGCTAGGAGGAGATTTGAGCATCTTTAGCCTGATTCGCAGGTTTTACTGGAAACTATCCAGCTGTTTGAAATATTTCTGTCATCTGTTAAAGGAGAAATGGATAACTTGCCACAGAACATTGATAAAAAAGAGACAAACACTGTTTCCAGATAAGATAAAATGTCAATTACTTATCTTCTAATGCTTTTTAGCATTGAAGTTGAAACCATTATCACTTCAAAGAACAAATAAAAGCGATAAAAATGCCCTTTTGCAGAAATTTAAGACTCCACGACTACAAGCAGCAGCAAATATGTTTGTGAAACGTAAACTTCCTGCAACAAGGTGCTATAAAAAAATACCACACACACTTGTAGGTGTGATGTGTGTTTGTGGTAGGGATGGGACGTGGTCTGTGAGGCTACCCCCAAAGAACAGTTTTGTGTTTTTATCAGCACTGAGGACAGGAACAGGAGAACCCACAACATACAGGCAGAAACACGTTTTAACAAGCAGAAAACCTGCATGTGCTTCATGCTCAGCGCCAAGCGTGTGTGTGTGTGTGATAATCATAAACATAACGTGAGTCAGCGCTTCATTGGGACGTTAGCAACAGAAAAGTTAGCACACATCCAAAACACCCCGTCCGTCCCCACCTCTGCTCTGAAACATGTCAGCTCCAACCTGCATCTCAAGATCTGTGTCGCGTTGATAAACGAGTCGGGGAAACTTTCAGCAAATACAACAACAATGAAAAACAGGAAGTCTTTAACCAGAATGTTGCCACAAAGAAAACTAGCTTCCTCTTGAAAACTGTTATGTAAAATGACAAAAAACTAAAACTGCTAAAACTGGCCTCAGTGCTGAGCCTTTCCACAGCCGTTTATTAGCTTTTTCTGAGTCTGAGCGATACTAAAGTTTAATGTTCGACTTCATTACTTGAATGAAAATTGTTCCAGATCATGAACAAATGATAAACCAACTTTATCACCCCCTGCCTTCTCTGTTCCCTCCAACAGAGATACGTCTTTGTGGTATATATTTTTAACTGAATGGTTAAAGTTAAAACTGGGAAGCATATTGCAGCCGTACTACAATAAACTTAAACATGGAGTCAGAAAAAAAAGAGAAATGCATACAAAACTATGATTTGCATAAAAGATATTCTGGAAACTGAGTAAATCCACTGGTTTTTTTTTATGCGCACACAACAGGTAGGATCGGGACAATCTGGGTTAAATCTTTAGGCGCTCAGAATATTATTTAACTATTGGTTCTTTCCTGTTAGATTAAAGGTCCAGCATTGATTAAACTGAGATAATCTTATGCTGAGAAATGACAGAGTTCTACCAGTTTAACAAAATGCACAAACTCAGGCGATAAATTGAGACGTCACGCTCAGAGTATAAGTTGTTAATGATTCTCAGCTACTACCACACCAAATTTTGGCTCAGTAGCTGTAAAGTTAATTGAGTAAAAGTTGATTAGCTGTGGCGGCCATCCTTCATTGGGCTGACTCCAAAGGTTAAACAGTTGGAGCTGTACCTTCAGTGATTCCTTTCTGAAAGCGTCATTAAAATTTGTGCGGTGGTTCGTGTGATATTTTGCTAACAGACACACAAGGCTGACTCAAACAGTCGATGCTGAAGTTTTAAGCCAAACTCTTGAGCAATGATGAACATTTAGAGTACGAGTTGAATGATGACCACTCTAAACTTTAGCCCAATATCTGTAAAAATGTCTGAATTATAGGTCTAAGGTCAGTTGGCCGTGGTGGCCATCTTAAATCAGGCTGACTCCAAAAGTTAATCAGTTGTAGATGTACATCCAATGATTACTTTCTGTGGATTTCATTAAAGTCCATCCAGTGGTTCAGGAGTTATTGTGGTAACAGACACACAAACAGACAAGATGCAGAATGAGTGGCGTTCAGGAACATACCCCAAGCACGAGTGTCTCCGACCGGGTCCAAAATAAAGCGGTGCCCCTTTCTTTGCCAATCGGGGGTCTTTGTTCATTTTCCTTTGAGCTCCCGACTCAAAATGTGACTCGGCTGTAAGGAGAACAAGCCGCACATCTGACCTGAACCCTGCTCTCCTCTGAATCAACCGGCGGTTCTGGATTCACGCCGTGAGGCTCGGCTCAGAGGTGAACCAAAACAAAAGGAAGAATCCAGCTTTGAGGTGGAAACAAAGCAGATAAAATCAGACAGATAACAGATCTGACTCATCCTCACTGCTTCTGGATGCAGGAAAATCCATTAAGGAATGCTGCAGCGTTTGTCCAGAGGAGTCCCAGGCAAGCCCCAACAAGACTGCGAAGTGGGAGATATTTCACTGCTGCTATGACTGAACACTCAGCTCAGGAACATTGGTTTAAGTTCTCATTAGTTTGATTGTAAACACAAACTAATCCCACACGTGACAGTCGTTGTGTGCCTGAGAAGGTCCGGGAAAAAAACAAGCAAACTTTGAAATGCAACCTCCAAACTTTTAACGAGTTCCTCTCCCTCTGTGTCACTTCTTCACTCATTCTGCAGAAAGGGGAAGAGCTGAGCTGCTGCAGATAACAGTGACACCTCAGGGTAGCGTCAGTGAGGGCTGACCTCTTTCTCTGGCGGCACGCACGCCTGCAGAGTCCTCTGATGTCGCTGTGGGACCCGATACGCTCCTCCATGTACTCAGAAGCTGTCAGGAAGTCTGATTTACGCAGAATATCCAACACCCAGAGAAATGTGTTTAAGGTCAGCTGTCTTTAGGCCTCACTTTTAGATATCTAAGCAAACCACAGAGCAGTGGAGTGCTGACTATCTTTAAGCCTTATGAGACAAAAAAAATCCCTCCCACAATCGGAAAGGGGAACATTTTGGTGTGTCCCGACTTGTCAAAGGGAAATCTAACTCCACTGTGTGGCTGCTGGTTGTTTTTGTTTCTGGCAGGGCTCTGCTGACACGTGAGATAAGCGTGCAGCATGGCCTCACACTCTCCCTCTGCAGCCCTGCAGCCACAGAGTCAGAATGCAAGAATAAAAACTCCTCAACTTTTCTAAATCCTAAATTATTCATCTAGACTATTATTGTTGGGGCTGTGGTGAGGGATAGACTGGAACAGATAAGATAACAGATGCATGTTTATATAAATATTCCAGTTTCACTGATGAATATTCAAGATAGAGACATGAGTATTTCCATTTGGTTGGGAGTCCGAAACTCGAAAACTCTGCCTCACTGCTGCAAGAAAATGTTTGCCATGCTTCGCTGGAATACTTGGAATTAAAACTTGCATAAAAAAATAAATAATATTCCCACACTGAAGTAAACAGATCCTTAAATCAGTCGTCACCGTTCAGCTTCGTCTTGAAAAACCTGTTTGAGTTGCTTCACTTTAAACTGGAAAAAGTTTCTCACATTTTCTTCTCTTTGATGAATAAAACCTCTTGCTTCTAGCTAATAATCTGTTTTATCCATGAGAGGGTTTTCAGCCGCTGCTATTGCTCTTCTTTTAACTAAAACTGTATAAAAGATGGACGTTATCGCAGTGATATCACCTAAAATATCACCAGTGTTGTGACTACAGTTTCAAGGATTCAACGTTGCCATTTTTTGTGTCTACATATCTTGTTTTTGGTGTCAAATGTAATGTAGAAGCAAAATAATCAGGACCTTTAGGATGCTTTGCATTGCCTTTGGGACAACCGTTTAAAAAAAAACTGAAATCATGAAGAAAACCAAACCATAACCTGAAGACTCGACCAGAAGAAATACAAAAGTGGAGATGGATTTTACCGCCTCTCAACTCTCATTACCTTTTCACACATTAAATCAAGTCAGAAGTTATAAAAAAGCAAATGTTTCCTCTGCCTGTGAGGCTACATCCCTGCTCCCTCCATCTGAAACCTGACAGCACATTATCACCAAGAACGTTTTCATGAAAAGGTGAGATCCTCCTGATACGGATCTGTTAAAATTACAGGATTAGAATAAAGTCTCTGTATGTTGATGTTATTATAAATCATCCACCTCATGTGCTTTAGGTGTTGCTCCCTGAGTGTAGCTCCTTGTTATTGGACATTTTCTAGACTTTTTTAATTATTTCAAAGGTCAGTTTTAAAAACAAAAAGAAAAGCTGCACTTTGTCAAAGACATTTTATCATGAAGAGCAGCTTTGAGGAGAAGCTGATTTGAATTTAATCTGTTTCTCTGCAGCTGATTTCTCTGAGCCAACAACAGCAGTGGTTTAATTCAAATCATCATAGCTTTCAGACCACAAAATAACAAGATCGCTTAAGGACGTTTTCCCCTCAGGCGGATATTTCTCAATAATTTTGATCGATCCATATGTTTTATTGTGAAATACTACTATTAATCCAGATGTTTTATTCAATCACGGCCTATTTGTTCCTCTAAAATAGAAAAAAAATTATGCAAGAGTACATCAGGAAAGAGCAACAATTCAGTTAAAGGAAAATATTTTAATAGCCTCAGAGAACAGATTTGTTTTAATACTACATTCAGAACATTTTGGATGACATAAAGATGAAAAGTTCAAATTTAAGTCATAGTTATGTGACAAACGCACCATACTTGTCAATAAGTTAGTCATGGTGTTCCACAAGGTGTGTGCTTGGATTGATTATTTTCTGTGCTTCCTTTAGGAACGATTATTTAATAACTTGTCCTAATTCTCTGCTATGCAGATGATACTCAAATATATTTATCTAAAAACCCAAACTGTGCCAATCAGGGACATTTTAAATGTTTAAAAAAACCACAAAGTCATAAATACCTTGCATTATTATCCTTATAAGTTCAAATATACTATATTTTTTCACATCAAGCACCTCCAAAGCACTTTATCTAACCATTTAGTTACATTTTTTTATGGTATTCACTTTATTTATAGCAGTACTGTAAGAAATCTTGGAGAGACTTTTGGTATGTCCCTCAACTAGCACACAAAACAACTTTTTAAGAATAGGTTTCTTTTAACAATGAACTCTTGAGGAAAAACCAGGATCATTTGTCTAACAACATTCATGCTCTCATTCACACCTAGAGACAATTTAGAGTTACCAGTTAGGCTAATGTGCTTATTTTTAGTCAGTGGGAGGAAACCAGAAGAAAACCCACATGTGAACGGGGAGAAGATGTAAACGCCACACAGAAAGACCCCAGGCGGGAGGCAAAACAACACTCCTTCATGCATTTGTTGCTTTCAGGCGTAACTACTGCGATTCATAAATATTGTAATGTTCAGCTGTCTTTCTGCACAGCTAACACTGGATCTAAAATGATCTGAAAATGTGATACTTCTGTTGGCAATAAAGGGTTACATTTCCCCAGTTTGAGCTCCTCTTTATTTTCTTTTTGTGAAATCCAGAATAAACATTATATTTTCCCTGCAGCCACTTTTCTATCAGGTTTGCACTTTTGATCTAAAAGTCTTCAAGGTACAAGAGGCAGAGGCAGGTCCTTTTCGTATCAAGCTCTACCCCTGAAGAACAAGCTCTAAGTTTGGGTTCAAGAGGCAGACATCATCTTTATTTTTAGGAGACACTTCCTGCAGATAAAGAAATCCTGACCAGTACCTGAGTTATGTTGCTATGGGCAACATATAGCAGAAATATGCCCCATACTGTACCTTTTACATCTCTGCTCCTGTACTTTCCTCAGTCTGTTCTGTTCTGTACAGCTCTGCAGGTATCACTGACGCTGCATGTGTCTCATCAGGTACTGACCCGGTCCGCGGTCATATTTGTCGCTCAGCTGTCAAGCAGAACTTTTGAGTCTCTGCATTGTGTAAAAAAAGCCTCAGATACTTTTGTTTTACTCAGTCGAGAAGCTAATGCAAGCAGAACATGTGTCTCAACTAACATTTAAAGTTTCAGATGTATTTGAACTTAGGGAACATTTGTAAAGCAACTACTCAAGCGACTACAACCACTTCCCTGGGCATGTGTTTGTTGCAGACTAAAAAGAGGATGTTCTATAATCAATTATCTTGTAAATGTGGTTGAACTTGGCATGTGGTCCATGCATGAAGTTTATAAGTTAAGCTAGGAAAGCAAAATAACTTAAGTGCCTGTACAACAAAAAGAAACATTTAATTATTTTATCATGTAAAGGCCTATAAGTTAACACTCATTTAGATCCCTACCCTAAGCTTAAAAGTGCTCTATAAATAAATGTAATCTCTTTACTCATTTTTAATCAACTCAGCTTTTTCTCAGACTGATTAAACAAAATGAATAAATAAAGCTCTAAAAAGGTTACAAAAGACACAATATTTTTTTCAATGTAATATAATGAGCCAATCTGGAACTGTTATAAACTTTAGAGTCATTTGTTTTTGTCCACATGCTGAAACCGTATTTTGCTTTTGTTTTGTTTACGTATTTAATTCATGCTGGTACTGACTGATGACCATTCCACCTGCAGCCAAAAAAAGCTGACGACACTGGAAAGATGAAACATTTCCCTAACAAACAGCACAATGATGTCACTGAAATGTCACGATGGATGAGCTAAACCCACATGTCATGTTTACAAGCGGGTTCCTCTCGGTCGGGAATGCAGGCTCAGGGAGGGGGAGCAAAGTTCGCCCAGGTTTCATGTTTATCTGATGACGGATGATTTGATTATGCAATTAAAAGGAATGTTAAAAGCGTGACAGTGAGAAGTTTTGTAATATATGGATTTAATCTCTTTGTTAAGTATAATATGTTTAGCTTTTGTCTTTGATATGTACTTAAAGATGGTGGCACCGTTCTGTTTTTTTTTTTTTTTTGCTCCAGATGCTGCCAGAAGACTTTGACTGACATTTGTTCTTTAATATTACTTTTAGGCACACACGGGGAAACTTGATTAGCATTAATTGCTTTTCTGCAGCTGTGCATTCAATTGGCACAGTATTTTTTTTTCTTATCACTTTCACATTAAATATTTTACTTTAAAGGGATTGAGCATTAAGTGGATTAGTGGCAAGAATAATAAGTGTGTGCTCACCTCGGTGCTTATCACCAGCAGGAATGTCACGTTCTTTTTGCCTGCTGCCAAAAGGCCAAAATACCTTATAAACCACTGGATTAATTTTAATAACATTCACAGAAAGAAGTCATTGGATGCACATCTATAACTGGTTAACGTTTAGGGTTATTTTAATTTAAGGTGGCTGCCACAGCTAATCGACATTAGCCAACAAGAATGTCTATAACTCAGGCAATTTTACAGATATTGAGCTAAAATCTGATGTGGTAGTAGCTGAGAGTCATTCACAACACATACTCTGAATGTAACATCTCACAATATTGCATGAGATTGTGCCTAATGTTTTTTTCAAGGTTCGACCAAACAACAACAATGCCGTTATTTCTCAACATAAGACGATCTTCGTCAGCAGGTGATACACATTTCATGAAGACATGCTAGGACTTCAGTTTTATAAATATTTTTCTGTGCTTTTAGTGCTAATATTTTGACAATAAAGAGGACAGGACCACAGAAAGAAACTACCGATGTTGCAACAAACCACTTGAAGCTGCAGAAGAGCTCTCTTCTGGTTAGTTTGCGACAGCCTGTAAACAGATCAAATTGCTCAATAAAACGCAGCAGGAAGCACTGCTAACTGTCAGCACTGAAGTGCTGGACAGAAAATACATCTGCAGTGATAGTTATTCAGTAAAAACACAACAAGAGCCACACTGCTTGCAAGTTTTACGACTAAAACGCTGAAGATTGTGTCTGCAGACAGAAAAGTGGGATTATTAGACAACAGGATGACCTTTCATCTGTGCAGCTTTCTGAAAGCTTCCTTGAGTGAACTACAGCTCATGTGCTGAAAAATCATCTCCTTAGTTTCAGTTAAAAAAAACGACTTCATCTAGACAATCTGTTATCTGTACATATCGTACCCGTCTGTAATCGCCATCCATCAAAATGCTTAATGGGCTTCTGCAGATACTTGCGAAACGTGAAGGCATCGCGATAACATAAACAAGGAACATGAGCTCGTTTTCTGACGTAAAACAGACACAGGCTCCCTGTTTTCAGTCATGAGGAATGGGGGTAAAAAAAAGTGAAAGAGCAGCATAAAGTTTCAGCCTCGTGTTAACTGTGGGGAGCAGCTCGCCTCAGCCCTTCTCAACTCGGCTTTGTTTCTGCTAAACAGAAACCTCAGGTCAGAGACGGGCAATCCATCTGCTGCCACGGGAACCTTTCTCATCCCTACTTGACCTGCTGAACACCTTAGGCTCCAAACAAGACCCTCTCTTTCACTGCAGGAACAATGGGGCCATTGAGACGACACTGTTCCCGACGTCAAGAAAACCATGATTTCCCAGAGTTACCTTCTTGTGGGACAATGGGGCTTTTTTGTTGAAGCCATCCCATGACACAGATTTTGATGACGTGGAAAAAAGAGCGGCAAGCATCATTACCTATCAGACTCTGAAACAAAACACATAGGGTTGAGTTCACTAGAGTTCAGCAGGGCCTTTTAGTGCCACAAAGGCTGTAAAAATGACATCTGAATCCAGACTTTTCTGCTCGCCCTCTGCTCCACATAAAGCCCTTTTAAATCCCAAACATGCCTGCCAAGCAGCATCTAATAAAAAGGTCTACCTGGGTGTGTGTGCCAAGGTGAAGCGGCGCTGCAGAGAGATGCTCCGGTTCATGAGGAGCTTGCGAAACAGCAGCGGCGAGTTGCGAGGGGAGTCCCGAGGTGAATCACAAGGGGACATCCTGGGGGATCCGCAGGGCGAGCTGGATGGAGACTGTGGTTTCGGCTTGATGGGATGAGAGCCGCTGAGTGGGAAGGAAATGGCCTCCCCGGAGCTTTCCCACAGAGCCTCGTTCATCCTGCGGAGCGAGGGTTCAACAAACGTTCCCTCTAACGCTGAAGCGGCTCACTCCTGACAGGTAGCCCAAATCAGCCATCTCAGAGCAGCAGTATTCTTCGGGGGAATAAAAAATGACTCACAAGCTTGCCGTTTAACTGTGCACTTCATACTCTGAGACACTTGTGATCTACTTCTGGCTTGCAGCTTGGGAATCTTCATCACCTTTCTCCAAAAAGCTATCTGCAGTCCCTGTTGATGGACACAAACATGAGTGCAGGAGTGAGCCCTCCCCTCAGCAGTAAGGCAGTGTTTACACAGCTCTGAGCTCTGCCTAAATATGGCCAGGCCTGAATTATAGCGTTGTTAGTGCATGCCGTGGGTGAGCTAGCCGTGTCCTGAACTCCCTGCATGCAGGAGCGAACCGGCAACCAGCAGGCACACCAGTTTACATCTGTTTCTTTCCACAACTCATCAGATATTGAGTGATTGCAGCTCTGCTCGTGTAGACGAATGCCAGAAGTGATCTGCACCGGGAGGCCACGGCTCAGGCAGATTTCCACCGCGCTCGTCACTGAGGCCCCTCTCCGTCTAAAAACAGAGACTGCTTGAGATAAAAGATAACGGGAATCCTGGAAATGTCATTTTAACTTTTACTGCTATCTCGAGTGAGTTAGTGCTTTTCCCAGTGAGGCCGAGTGTCGATGGAAAAACTGCATTTCATCTCTGACCTACAGTCAGTGACCCAAACCTCCTCTACCCAAAACACAACCTTGTAAATTCAGCCAAAACACACAAACTGACTAAATCTATTTGGACCTAAACATTTAAGCGATAAGCAAGAGGCTGTAAATATGGCTTCAGTCAAAACTCACCTCTAATCTGCTTCAATCGAACAATAAAAGCAAAGGTTTGCCTTTTTTTCACATTTCAAACATTCAGGGATGATAAAGGTTGCTGGTGGTCAGCTGTGTGTGCGTCCGAACGATGTGGCAGGAGCGTGTGTGTTGATATTCATCACTGATGTGCTCACGATAACAGACAAAAGTAAATATGAGACTGGAACATCGTGACTCACAGTGTGATCTCAGAACACATGTTTCTGCAGGATTTGGTTAAAACTGCACATCTTTTGTTTTACTCAGGCTCGGTTTCTCAACCTGGAAATGTCATCAAAAGAAAGAGCAAGAACTGCAAATTATATGCCGAATCTTGAAGAACAGCTTCGCCCCTCCATGTTTAAACAGTTTAAACTGTTCGATGGAAGTCTCTCATCCTTTATAACATCTTTTCTGAGAGCAAAACGTTCCCTGCTGTGCTGCTTCTGCACTGCAATTATCTACAGATCTGCTGTCAGTCTGGGTTTTATGTTGCTGAAACCAGAGTTTTGTGCTGCCTTCTGTCCTGCTTAATGACTTTTCATCAACCTGAGACCAAGTGAACAACAGCAAATGTTAAAGCTCCTTCGGAAAACTTGACGTAACTCTTTATGAGCTCAGCGACCGAGGAAAAGGTGTGATTAAAATTCAAAACGAATCATTCTGCTGATTCATTTTCTGCAGCCAGTCAGTCACACACAGGGGCTCTCGAGTGTTGGAGGGGGTGGAGGTGCTGGTGGACTAATTTAACTCGGGCCGGGTCGCAGGAGGTCACTGCAGTGAGCTCGCTAACAAAAACACAGCTGTCATGTTAGGAGCTGCCAAACGACGCCAGTAGATGGCTCCAGTGTGCGCGCGCACACACACGAACTAATGCAGACAGAAAGATTATTAATATTAAAGATTTCCCTCTCAAGCTTTTTTATCCTCATATCAGTTCAGATGAAATCTCAGTTGATTCAGAGTCGCCATCTGTTTCCCTAAAGCACAAAGTTTCAAACTACACACATTATTACAATATTTAATTATATTAAATACATCTTCATACCTGAACAGGAAACACGTGTTCACAATGCTCCTAACATATATTAAAAATGCAATTTAATATGTTTTTCACTTTTATGGTTTTCTTTCCTAATTCTGAACAAAAACACCTGCACAAAAATGCATTCATATAAAATGTATTTATAAAAAAAAACTAAATTTTTGTAGTTTTCAACGACATAATAAGAAGATTATATTGTAAATAAAAATACAGCTTGTATAAAGTTTAAAAAAAATTAAATAATCTAATTTTTTCTAATATACCAGATGGTTGTTTTTTGTAATTACACTAAAAGCTGGATTTTTCTTAAATAATTACACTGAAAACAACATATTATGAACTATAACAAGCTGCATTTTCTCCTATTTCTCCATAAATGTGTAATAATCTTGTACATGATAAAAAATACCTGCACTGGTTTAGAAGTAACTTCAGTACTTCTTGCATTGATGTATCTGTATTAATACTTTATAATTTTTAGCACTTTACACTTTTTAGCCCTATCTTTGTTTAGTGTTGTCCTGTTTTTGTACTCGCTCTAAACATTCAAAACATACAATGTATTTTTGGTTGACAATAAACGCTAATATAGCTAAATTCTGTGATGAGTTTCCTTATTATTCAACGTTAATGTGCAGCTGAGAAAAACAACAGGGAATTGAAGCTTGTATGTAACTTCATTGACCCTGATCCTTTTCAGTAAAAAATGTGCAAAGAACAAACATTAAAGATTGGAAAATCTCAAGAAAATTGGCCCACAAAGGTAAACTTGAGATTATAAAATGTTTCTTCAGCTTGACAGGTTTTGACTTGGAGAATTTTAACTTGACACCTGGATTTTTCTCTCTCTCTTGCAACAGCTTAACTGCACTTCCAGCTAAAAGGAGTCCAAAGTGAAAACAATTTTTACCCCTTAACCTTATAAACACCATCTCTCACTCTGTCTGTGACGGACGGAGGGTTAGAGACCCACAGCAGTCATTCAGCAGTTATGAGGGGAAATGAAATCCATGTTTTCTTGAAGTGACTAATGCTGGGATGTGTGGAACTACCTCACCGGCTGAGTCACACACCCTTCTTCCTCCTACCTGATCAAACACACACCACACACATATACGGCAAAACACACAAACAAATTCACATTTCAGACTTTAAACAACCATCATGGCTCTTGTAGTATCTGTAGGTGTGACTGGACCGAACTGCCTGTCACAGCCAAGAACTTCTTATAAAAGAAGGATGGAGACAAATTACCCACACATGGTACCTTTAATGGACACACATCTCTCTAAATGCCAGCAGAACAGCTTACCGAGCTTCTCTGCCAAGGCTGTGTTTTAATAAAAAGAGGCTTCCGTCTCAGGAAGTGTCTTTTCAGCAGGTAATCCTCCATAATGAATGACCCTTAAGGAGCTGTGAGGTGATACAGTAAAGTAAAAAAAACGTCACATTTGGCAGAAGCTGTCAGGGCGTTTGGTGGTTATTTGGCTGTAAATGGACCTGGAGCGGTGGCTCCCAGACGTTTTAGCTTCTGAAACGCAATAAAAAAACAGCAGCAGAGACTTGAATCCTCCAAAACTGATAGTTTAAGTATCATTGCTTGAGTTTTGTAAGAGTGGGAAATTAGACCAAAATTCAGGCTTTCAGCAGACCCTTGAAAGCATTCAGCACTAAAAAAGTGGTTAGAGCAGTTGTCCTCCAATGAGATCATTGAAGGTTTGATTCCACCACATGTCGAAGTGTCCCTGGGCAAGACACTGAACCCCCCATCGGTGCATGAATGTGATCTAAAGCACTAATTAGACTCTATAGAATAATTTATTCAGGTTAGATTAGTAGAGATGTATTAGTGCTGCATGAATGTGTGTGTGGATGAGTAAATGAGGGCAGATTGTGTTGTAAAGAGCTTTAAGTGGCCTGGTTGGCTAGAACGGAGCAATATAAGTACAGTCCATTAATAAATACACACCCGACGTCTGTAATAACCTAAACAGCTTGAAAATCCTCAGACAGAAAACTTCCCAAGCTAATGTTCAGGTATAAAACCCACACAATAATAGTTATTGAAAAACTGGTCCCTCTTGGTTAATCTACCCAAGTAGATTAAATCATAAACGTTGGGGTGGCTGCCGAGACCGGAACAAAGTGGGTCGAGGTAGGTACAATGTGTGGGCAATAAAATAATGCACACGTCCAAGAATGCAGTTTTTGCAAACCGTGCACGCAAGAATCTGCCTCTCAAACCTCGGCGTCGAGGCTTGCTGGTCAAAAACACTCAGAGTTCAGTGAGGCTGCAGGAAAAAATTTGCCAATTTTCTCACAATTTTTTCCCACAATCCTGCATCACCAACTAGTTTCCAACAGCTGCAACAGGTGAGATACTTACTACTTTTTGTTTAAATCTTTGTTTTCTGTTGTGTTTCTGCAATCTGAAGGACAGGAAGTTAAAATATATTAGAATATGTAAAATTACATAGTAATGTTTTCAGGGATGCAGTTCTCTGTTACTTTTCTGGAGCGAGGTTGAAGAGCCACAGAAATTGTTAGAATTGAGCTTTTAACGATTTTGAGCCCAGCTTTGTTGTATTTGTAGCTGAGATTAAATAACATACTCTGTGTGTGTGTGTGTAGGCTGCTTTGTTTCTGATGATAGATCATCAAGGGGACTGACTGAAGTCTCAGAGTGGGAGCTTGACAAAAAGAAAGGCTGAACGACTGATGCTTCACTCCATCAAGGGGAAAATTGCATGTTGTAATTTGTACCAAAGAAAGACTTGATTTCACCGCCCTGCAGCTTCTTCTACAAAGATTTCATTTTTCAGCCCATACTATCAGCCTAATTCAGCGGGTTTTTTTACTGTTAAATTACAGCTATAGGATTATAAATTTATGCCTGCTGCTGGTCAGAATTTCATTACCGGCGACATTAAAAAAACAAAAACTAAATCTGAACATTCATTAGTGGGCATGTTTTTAAAAAGCAGGGGTGTTAAAGAGCACCCTTAAAAGTTGGAGCACTGATTATAGAAGCCATTATGCATCTACAGAAACACACAGACGAAAAATAAACCCATATATATCAGCTCCCTACATGAAACAACCTGACTAATAAAGTGTGATTTCACTCTGACCCGTCCTGTGTCGAACCACAGATCTGGAAACTGAGACGGGGTCTGCCTGGATCAGACATTTAAAAAATAAACAAATACCAGCGTTAATAAACAACAAAAGAAAGAAAGAATGTGATAATAATGGTGGCAAACTTGACGATGGAGATTAAATGTATTCATGGACGGATTTAAAAGGAAATAAGTAAAAAAGGTAATCCAAATCTTACTAAAAGCTGAGAAATTGCCTATGTGGGTAGGATTACTTTTATTTTTTCTGTATGCTTTAAGCTGTAATGTCATCTAACATTGTTCCCCTTTGATCAATAATAATATTTTATTCATTTCCTGTTTTAGAGGAAGTTTCTCTTGGCAGAGAAGATGTGAAGCGTCTCCAGTAGGATGCTCTCCTTCCTTGATGCCTCCTGATCTTAACATGAACTCATTCTTGCTTTTGGCAGTCGACAGATTTCAGCACTCTGACGGATCTACGGCTGAAACCTTTAACAAATATTGCTTTAGTTGTGCTTCATGCTGCTTTCACGAGCCTCTGGGTGTCATCAGTTCACAGGAAGGCTGTCAGTGGATGCCTTTCGGTAGCTAACAACAGGATTCATGCTGTTTGGGGCAAAATTTTACCCAGCAGCGTGATAATCTGAGGTTTGTCACAATGATATTTACGTTTCTTAAGAAGTGACTGTTTACCTGCAGCTCACTGCTTGACATGAGATGTAAAAAAAGATGAAGTTACTCTTTTAACCTGTTACAGGTTTACATGTTTTAATCTTATACTTAAAAAAACACAATCGAGTGTTTCCTTCAAGAGCAAACAGAACGATTCACAGCAGCACCAATAATCTGTCAAAACATTTTCAAAATCAATATTAATCTGAGATAAGAAAAGGAAACGTGTCTGAAGAGAACAGAGCCAATGAATGACATTACATAACAACTGGATGGTTTCTGCTGTAAACTTTAGTTTTAAATGGAGTGCAGAATGATAAAATATCATTTAGACACGATTTATTCAAGAATTCAAAAACGAAATCAAGGTAAAGAGGAAAAGGATCAAAAATCTTTTTGACTAAGACACTTAAAGAAATAAAAGGGTACTCTAAGGAACATTATGTATTCATGGTTTGAAGCGGTGAAAAATAGGTATTACCTTTGCCTGAAAGCACTTTGCTTTATTGCTTTGATTTTAGTTGTTTCAGGACAAATCTGTGTTACAGACAAGACAACTTTGACTGCACACTTGTAAAAAATGACAGTTTTTTCTTGTTTTTTTTGTCTTTTTATGTAATATGTTAGCAGTGATAAATATATAAAACAACATAATGGAATAATTGTGCTTCTTCCATAATGTTCTCTCATCTCTGAATCTCAAGACAATAAAAACTAAATATTAATCATGCAATAAGCGGCACGAAAACAGTACAATACAAAGTGGAAATATATTTTATTTGCTTCTGTCTACTTGGCACCTACTGAAAAGAGAGAAGTCTGCACAGCAGCTTGAATATTCTTGGCATCGTTTTCCACACCGGATTGCTTCCTTCAAGCGATTACATTTTAATTATTTTCACTAACAAGATTTTGTCAAACGATGGCATTGTTTTCAGAAGATTCGTTCGAGGCTAAGTTGCCAAATTAAACCATCTGTTTCCTTTGAATGCATGATCACAAGAACTAGAATAAAATAAGAGGAAAAACTACCTGTTGTTTTAAAAGTTTCAGGTTGACATTTAAACTCACTCCCACAAAAGCACACTATAAAATACAGTATATTTAACAAATGTGCAGACATATCTGTCCTCCTGAGCTATAAAACAAGTTTATGACACTTAAAGGGCACATTTTTGAAACCATACTTGCTTGGTGATCCAAGAATAATTGCAAATCTGACGGATTTGATGTAAGAGTGGCTGCAGTTAAAATGTCTGCCAAGGCTGTCATGTTTAGGATTTCTAAATTATTCAGTCATGCTTCCCCCTCCCCTGAAAAAAAGGATAAAAAATCTGAGCAACTGGCTAATTTGATATGGAATCACCCTGAGGTAAAGAGGGAAACTAAGTGCTGACAGAAGGACTGAGTCGTGGAAAAAAGAGGCTCAATCTGGACAAGTTTCCCTGAAAAAGGCCAAGAACTGTGAGGCAAACCGGCACAAATGTTATGAGGCCTCTAAAGGACTTTTAACATTCAGCGTTTGACATCCCAACATTAGATTAGATTTAATTTTAAACCTTAAACCTTTGTTTATCTGTAGCTTTGTATCGGTTGAACTACTGTAAAAAAATTCCCTGAAACATTAACTTTTATTGCAGAACAAAGTGGCTTTAAGTTGAATTATTGTCTGTTGTGGATTCAACAGATTGTGTAACTTTAACTACGTTAAAGTTCAGAATTAGTCATTCATTAATTTATTGCTGCTTCAGGATGTTTATTTAAAATGACTCACTGATCAGACTCTGCAGCTCTGGCAGCCAATTATAAAACAATAAAACACTGAATGTTTAGTGTCATTACAGCCTTTAGGAAAAAATTAAACTATTGCCTATATGCACACAGGGGATCTGTTACGGAAAATAAACAACTTTTTATACACTCAAAAAGCAACTTCAAGTGAGCATTTTGGAAAGAAATCCACACAACTTTATGACTTCCTTTAAAAAATAAACAATCAGGTTGTTATAGTTTTATAAATCTAGGTTTTACCAACATATTAGTCCTTTTACATTTAATTATTTTTAACTGGGAGGGTCAAACTAATTCTTCTTGGTTAATGTTTTATTAGATGTTGTAAATCACTTGGGTAAAATAAAAAATAATCTTGTTTAACAGAAACAGCAAAATGTATCATTAACTTATATTATTATACCTATCCTATCATCGGATCACTCATAATTTAAAATAAGTTCAACCAACCCAGTCACGTAGGAAACCAACAACCGTAAATAATAATTATATTAAATAATAATAATAATCCTAAAAGAATATATTAAGCCATTAAGTATATATATATATTTTAAAGAATACATAATATATTCATAATTCTTAAATAAATCTGCATTAATGTGAGAAAAATTGCTAATCTAAAGTGGTAAAATTACAAAACACCTGAATTTGCTGTTTTCACATGTGAAAAACTATGGATCACAGGCTGAAAATCCCACAAAAAACATGTGCAAAACACATCTTTCACATGTTAATTTGACATGTTTTCACGGGTAAAACTGATTTTCCACAAGGTTTCACATATGCCAAATGTTAAGTCACATGTAAAAACAGAGGATTTCCACATATAACGTTTGTGTGTTTTAATTTGAGTGATAATATGCAAATATATATATATAACTATTCAAGTCAAGGTCTTTGTTTTTTAATCTATTTTTGACAATATAGGAAATTAAAACTGTAATAGCTGTCGATTTATGCATTTTTTTTATAGTTTTTTTTATTGTCATGCTTCTAACACAGTTTCTGCATCATTAAATGATTGTTTGGGGGTTAAAGTCATCTGAGTTTTCATAAAAAGTGCAATAGAAAACATCAAATATTCCTCGCCTTTGTTTACAACTTGTAATTGTTGGCAACAAAACCTGACTCTGCTGATTTATTACAAAATATGCGGTAGAATACAACAAAATTCAAGTCAGAAACATTGAAAAAATGTGTATTTTGACAGCTGTTATGGCTTTAAGAGCAAAAAAGTTTTTTTTAACAAAATGTTAATTCTCTAAAAGAAGTTTAATTTTAATAGAAATTGCAAATCACCTAAATGTGCAAAAGCCTGTTTATGTGCTGACCAATTACCTCAAAGAAAACAGGAAGTATTTGCTTAGTAATTCTAATTTAATTAATATTAATAATTTTAACAAAGGTAACTGTAATGATTAGTTTGTTGCATTAATTAGACCCAGGAGGAGCAGCTTTTAGCCAGGAGTGAAGCCACAGGTGATCTCAGCCACCTCCTACAGGCCCGTCTAACTCATCTCAGCTGCACTCTTTAAGGTAAATTGCAGTAATTTTCTTCTAACAGCGGCTCGCTGCCTGACATGCATCCACAACAAGTGAAGTGTGTCGTGAAATCACACTTTTCGTGGCACCTCGTTCGTCTTCAGACATCAGTGACATGTTTCCACCGAACGTATCACAGCTTGCTACAATGCGGCCGTTCATCATCGTGTCGCAGGCGATATTGATCAATTAGTAAACGAGCACCAGCGAAACGAGCTGTCTCACTTTTCTAAAGGCTTCGTCTGACATGTTGCTTCAGGTGGAAGTGACTGAGATGACGAATGTCAGGGACAGACTCGACGCCGCCTTGATCACGCAAAATCAGATCCAACTATCTGTCAGGGATCGCTCCATCTCCACGGCAACTGGGAGCTCCTTGAAGGCAAACCGCTCCTCGTTGTTCAAGCGTGACGTCAGCGGAGAGCCTACCTACGCTCGGCGACCTTGTTGCCACCTGGGGCCGTGGTCACGGAGACGGAGGGCCACAGAAGATAATCGACCGGTCAGACGAGAAAAATAACAAGTGGAGTTCAAACCAGCGACACAAGGAGGGAATTCACAGACGTCATGATTTCATCATTTCTGTCTGACAAAATTTACCTGGTGAAGCGTTTATAAGACAGCAGACTGGGCCAAGGGGATTTTAAGGCTTAATCTTATGAATTAAAAGATAAAAAACAAACACAAATGGAGACACATTCATGAAACATCTTAAAAAAGGAAACCAAACTGCAAGCTCTTTCCTATGACCTGATTTATTCACCTTTAACAGAACTTACTGCCTTTTGTTGTCACAAATCAAAGCAAAGAAACAGCCTCAGTATTTGTTTTTAAAATGTAAAATGCTGGTTTTATGCATCGTTATCAAAAAGGGAAAATGGACAAATCGTATATTTCTATAATAATCAGGCAGCAGTTTGTCCTCCTGAACCTAACTTTATCGTTTTAGAGCTCAAACTTAGTCAAATGAAACAGTACTGCAATAATCTAAAAGAAAAGTTTCTTTTAGATGGCATTTTGCTACTTCTTTTAGGTTTCTGCTTTTTTACCTTTAAAAACTCAGTTTGTTCAGCAAAGCCATTCAGCCCTCGTTCACAGACCATTTTTACAGAAAATACAATTTCTGCAGTTCATGTTTGTGATATTTACATAAAACAAACTTCACACATAAATGTGGAGACAACAACATCCAGGTTTTTTTCGACAGTGGGCTTTGAAATGAAGCCATTATCCCAGCAGGAAAAGCAAAATACAGGACACGATATTAAATGTACTCAGTGGAAAATCGTGATTTGTTTTCTCAGGACAGTAAGAAAATCCTGTCTGATGACTGAAGTGTAACAATCACCCCCAGTGAGCGATAGATGGTGTTTCAGTGTGGAGTCTAGTCTAACAATTCAACAGAACGGGAGTAATGTGTCCTGATAAATAACTTTAGCCTCATTTAGGAAGCTCCTATTTGCTCCTGCCTGTCCTGGAATAAGAAAACAACTATTTGACAACGACAGACAGATGCTTTAGATGTCTATAAAACTTACTTTTATTAAGCAGAAGGCTGGATAATACTTATGAGTCACGAATGTGTGAAAAATAAGTTTTAAACGGTTTGATTTTAGCCACTGAGTGACACATCTGGTAGATAACAACATCTCTGTGTGTGTTTGTGTTTTTCTAATCAGCTGTTGACAAAAACCATCATTAAATTTTTTATTTTAATTCCCTGCAATTTGTGTTTGTTCTTCGTCCGCCTGCCTAATTAGAGTCCCGTTGTTGGTGTTTTTAAAACGGAAGTCGAAGTCTTCTCGATTGTTGTCATTGTTGCAGTCAGAAATTACACTCACATTAACACCCCCGGTCCTAATGATCTGTCAGCCTCTCAGCAGTTCTGCTCCTCGAACGCAGCGTTAAAAGCGTAAAAATGTCTTTCCGGAAAAACTATGTGGCGTGTAAATAAGACAAACCAAACCAGCTGTTTTTGCATCACATTCTGAACCTCCTGGTTTAATATTTCTGATGAATCATTGATGGGAGCTTGACTTTCCGCTGGCAGCATCTTCAAAGCTGCCAGGCAGCTTCCCTCAGCTGACCAGAGACTCGAAGCTCTTCAAAAACCATCACCTGGAGGGAAAAGACAGGCAGGCCTCCAGAAGAACAAGGACAGCCCTCAGAGGAGGCACTCGTTATTATTTCTCACAACTCTGCCTGTCAGGGTGGAACAAGTGCTGGTTCACAGGCACTTTCCAGTTTTCCCCTAAAGGCTTCAAAATATTCATATTATCAGTTCATCTGGCATGGAAACATATATATTTTGTCTGTTCTCTATCCAAGCCTGCATGAAGGTATCAGATACGAACTAAACAGTCATTGTTGCAGTTATGCTTTCTTGTGTTATTGTCTGATTTTTTAAAGTGATGATCAAAGAGGCCAGCTTGGTTATTGTACACGTTCCAGACAGCAGTCATCAAATGAGGTAATAATCCAGCTCTACATGTTCAAAATGACCAACTTTATGCTTAATAATAGTCCAGATTGATCCAGAACTGAGCTGTTCTTACCTTTTGAGGTTTAACAAAACAACGCACGCAACTTTAAAGTTGTTTGTTTAAAAATAAATCTGATCATTTGACGAATTAATGAATAAATTTGACCTTCTGCAGGGGAGGCTTGTTAACATTGCTGGTTTATTTTTGAGCCTGAACGCTTAATCGAGAGAGATGATCCGGAGAAGTACACACGTTATATTAAAGAGCGCTTACAGATGTGAAGGTGAAGTGCTTTAGAGATAATACGCAAAATGTGTGTTATCTTTCTTTATATAAAACTGGAAGAAAGTAGAAGAAAGCTGAAATAAATGGGTAAACTCAAAGGGTCTTGTTTTTTTTTTTTTTTTGCACTGCACCTTGTTTGGATTCTTGTTTCATTATGAGACTATGCAGTGTTGATTATTCTGTTGAGTCCATGTCTCCTGATGTCCCCAGTTGTCCCTGGTTCAAGCACACTGCCTGAGTCTTATTAGTAATCAGCACACCAGTTTCCACTTCAACACCCAGAGCGTATATGTCATGATCGGGGGAGATGACGGAGACGAACCCAGTGTGCAGACTCATGTTCAAAAAAAAACTAATTTATTTAACTAAAAGAACAAACAAAAACAAAAGCTGACGGGGCAGCAAACCAATAGAAACATAAACGAAATCAGAACTAAGTAAAAGGCAAACATAACAAGAGCTGGAGCAGGAACAAAACCAGGAACCAGGAACAAAATGGAAACATGCAACAGGCAAGAGACTAACAGCAAAAATCAAACAAACCTTAGACAAACCTTAGACAACTAACACAGACAATGGACCAGCAGAGTGTGGAAGGCAATGACCGGGTTTTAAAGACTGAGGATAATTAGGTAAATGGAGACAGGTGACGTGATTACAAAGTGGGGACAGGTGTAGGTGTGGCAGGGAGACAAAGAGAGAGAGAGACTGAGGAGGAGCAAATGAAACATGAAACAAGAGACAAGACAGAAACCAAACAAACCAAAAATAAAACAAAACCATAACACCGAAAAAACCCAAATCACCACAGTATAAACTCCTTGTTTTCCAGTTTATCATCAGATCCTTCTGTTACTTCTGTCTTTGTTACCTGCCTCCTGCTTGCCTGCATTTATGTCCTTTCAGCCCCAACTGCAAAACATCATGTCTTTACTTTAACTTTATTAAAACTGTCAATCAAAGCAGAATATGTCTTACATTTAAGATTATGGTTCTCTGAGTAATCTCTGAGTTTAAAAAACTTAATATTGCCCTTCCTCAGTGTACACAAAGCACGACAGTGTGGATACATCTTCCTGAAAAACACTAAATGGTGTAAAAATAAAACTTGTGAAAAGGTAGCCTTTAATCACACTTACTAAACAAATGTTTTAACGCTGCATATTGAGGAAGATAGCACCAGAATGTGTTACTAAAGCTGAGGAGTGTTCGTTTACACATGTCCAGTCTGCTTCGTTTTGCACTACATGTTCGCAGTGCTGCCTGGCAAGGTGGTCGTCCTTGAAGTTCCTAAACCCTCCAGTAAATAGGATAAAAACAACAAAAAACATTGTGAAACTGGGTTTACAGTAGCTTCTATATGCGGAGGAAACATTCAAACCTCAAAATAGTGACCGAAGTGGGAATTTTCCAATTATCACTCATTTTCAGAGGCAGTTCTTTCTTTAGTTTGAGTGTAATACACTCCCTGTATTATAAATAAACCACAGTAAAGATTAGCATCTGCTCAGGACATGCAGCAGGAAGGTATAAAACAAAGAGCAAACCTCAGATGCCTCAAGCTTTCGACAGAACCAAATGAGGCAATTTCTCACTCATGTTTAAACCATGAGGTCACGTTTTCCTTCTGCTCTTTGGGATGGAGACCCATGGGTGAAACTCCGAGGTTGACTGCCATTAAAAGGTCAGAACGTTAGAGGGTTTTCAGGCTTTTGAAAGAACGTTTTGTTTGTTCCACTGGCGAAAAAATATCACGACATTTGGAGGCTCAACGTGCGATTTTTCTTCTGCCAACAGAAGCAGGACTAACCAGATGTTTCTGCATTAATCTAATTTGTTACTTTGCATAAATAATGGTTCATCTTTTTTCATTTAACATTTCATTTCACCTCTATGAGCGCGTTTACAGTGTAATGACATTAAATTTGAATTTAAAGATGCCAAAACATTCACAAACATGGCTCGATTATATGATAAAGAGAATCCCAGAGCATTAAGATTACAAATTTGATTTCAAAGCCCAAACTGGATCTTATGATTTATGTCAACAACACAGGAAATGTATGACAAACAATACAAATGAATTATGTTTGGATTAGGAGCCTTATTTCAGAGAGGGGAAATAAAAAATCCTTTTAACTGCACTCGTGAAGCTGACGTCAGGTAAAACGTTAAAGAAGCGTTAAGAGCTACCTCTCAGGAGGCCTCATTAAACCAGCCAAGGTCACAATGAAAATTAGGATTAAATTAGGATTAAACAGTCTTGCCCTGGACGTAAAAATGCCCACACCTAATGAATAACAATTAACTTCAATTCTTTATAATTTAAATAAATTATCACACAATGAAGTTTTCTTTTTCAAGACATTTGTGCAGGCTCTACCGAGATGGGAGCATTAGTTTTGTATAGAAATTAAATGAAAAAGGGCAAATTTGCAGCTATGGTTGCTGTGGTAACATATTATCAGCAACATACAGAGGCTTCCAGGGGAACCCTTTAGCTAATAAAGTTGTTTATGAGGCAAAACATGCAGCGAAAGCAGCTCAGCAGAGAAAACCCAACAATCAAAAGTGCCTCTTAACGTCAGGAGGTCAGTTCAAAGTTTACAGTAAAAGTTTGTTTAACTGCGAAGTAATAATTTATGTAAAATGTTTCTGACAAGAGACACAACATGTAAAGTTTTCTTTATTAAGACAGTTTAATTGATTTCGCAGCGAGCGCCGCTGCAGGGCTCCAGACTGCTGTGCAGCACTGAGGTCACCCAGACCGAGATAATAGCTTAGATTTTATAAGACGGCCTGCCGTGGTCTACAGATCTACTCAGGTTCTGTTAACAGCCCGACTCTGCTTGGCTTTTCTTTGCTTCTTTGCCATTTTCACGTGTTTCTCAGCTGGGTTTGCTTTCTGCTCCCTTCACACGTAGCCTCAGTTAATTAGCACATCTGCTCTTCCATCAGTATATTTATTGTTCGGGTTTCTTTTTGCTCAGTGCAAAATCCTCATATGGGCACCGGACTCTTTAACTAATCAGATCTGTTACCCTGCTTGTCCTGGTTTCTGTTTTTGAACTATCTGCCCCTATAAAAACACCTAAAAGGGCTTTTCTGTGGCTTGTTTTGCGCTCAGAAAAGAAAACCTTTAGGATTTTAATTTATTAAAAATGCCGCTTGTCAGTGAAGTGATGCTATTTGTGTTAGAGCTTGGACCTCTCTGTAGCAAAGCGGTCTCACTGTCGTTTATCAAAAACAGTTTTCCTAAAAGGTTCAGATCTTCCTACAAAACTTCGGCCATTTAAACGCCAGCTCACAAGGTGCACAGGCTGGGTACGTGACATTCTACATCGTTAAAAACGTGCAAGTTTTCCATAGGATAACATGCATTGCTCTTTGCTGTGATGTGCATAAATGTATTAATTCTAACCACATTAAAAAAAAGCGTTAAAAAAGTTCATTTTTTGTGAAAAACATTTCATTCTAAGAAGAAGTGAAGACAACACAAGCTGCTGGCTTCCTTAGATCAGTTTTACAAATCTGTGTTGTATAATGTACTGTATGTTTTTGTACAGAGCCCTGAACTATATAAATAAACTGAAATGAAGTGAATCTTGAATGGGTATTTAAAAGGAAACAAACTCTGTAGCGGATGTCCTACTTTACGTTTCACATTTTTCTGTTTGTTGGTGCAAATTATCCTAAAAGCCACACCACCTGTCAACGTTAGCTCATCAAGTAATTAGATTCAGTTTTAATTCAACAGACCAGCTGTGGGACTCCAGAAAAGCTTTAATTCAAACGGAGTTTTCCAACTAAATGTTTGCATTACCATATGGACTGAAGTAAGCGTTTGTGACAGGAGGAAGTGTAAACTTTGTGTCTGAGTGTAAAAAATGTTTCTTCTTCTGGTAAATCTGTCACAGGGATTAAAGTCAACGTTGTGTTTCTGTGTGGCAGCTGAAAACCTGAAAGTGAAAGAACAGGAAACAGAAAAGTGACATGTTTTTGTAAAGAGCCCTCAGAAAACAAAGACTTAAAATGTTAGAGACAGGAGCAATAAATAACAGATGTTACATAACATACTAAGGTTTTTATGTTTGTTCAAATGTGTCTGTTTGAAAGTAAACTTAGCACAAAAAGTACAGAAATTTGTGTTTGGTTGTTTATTTTTTCATTGCAACAATGAGTCTTGGCACTAAATCTTGGACCATTAGAAAGCCTGTTTATTTCCCCTAATATGGCACCACATTTGTAAGAAAAATAAATTTGTGGGTGGCGCCAATTAAAAACTTGCCATATCTTTCCTGCTAAATGCCAAACAGCTTATTCTGCTATTGACTCTTGTTTGGTGTTGTTTACTGGATTGGATGGTTGAGGTCTGAAGAAACAAAACATTTCGGAGATTTAACAGTTCATTCTTTTAACAAACGGGGGCCTCGGTAGCATGTGGAAGAACCATACACAGCCACGACAGACTGGCACCAGCTGCCAATCAGGCACCTGAATGTCAACACCTGGGCTACCTGAACCAGCAGCAGAATAAGCTGTTTGTCGTTGGCAAGGAAGATTTAATAAGTGTTTCGTCCTCACCTCTGCTGCTCAACCCACACATGCATTTTCCTGACAAATGGCGCCATTTAAGGGGAAATAAGCAGCTTTTCACCAAGAAGCATTTTTACAACAAAGAACCAATCGACAAAACACAAACTTCCTCACTCTTTGTGCTAAGTTTAGTTCCTCTGAAACTTTAACAAGTTCAGCTGCATTTACAAAAGTGAAAGAAAGATCACAGCCATTAATCACCAAGGACTAGAGGAGGTGTTTTATGATTTTCCTCAGAGAATTCAGCGTCTGATCGGCTGTCAGATCAGACGCTGAATTTAACATCAAGAAAAGTGCAAAGAATTACACGGAGAAACATCACACTTTTGGTCAAACTTCGCATGAAGCTGTAGACTTGGGAAGGAGAAAAGTTTTGAACTAAACAGAACTTCTTTTTTGTTTATAAAACTAATATAAAGTGTCCAAAGCTCAGAGTTATAGTCTCATCTTAATAAGATATAATCCCTAAAGTCAAACGTTTTTAACCTGAGAAGCCAAAGACAGGCAGGCATGGCACTCCACACCGTGTTAATTTAATCTTCCAGTTTAAAATCTTCTAATAATTGTCGTTACAGAGCACACAGTCTAAAATGAGATTTTAGCTTGTAAGAGCACAATTTAATCAGATCTGACCATCAACTGGACTTTTCTTTGCAGCGTCAGTTTGTGATTTAGTTTATCCGAGTGCTCTCGTTTTAATATCCAAATCTGGCCTAATGCAGCTTTAATTCTGTTTGGAACAAATGAAATCACAAATTATTCCTGCAATCATGCTGTAATAGTCTCTTGAGGCTAAGGGCTTCAGTTTGATTTCTGACTGTGAAAAGAAACTACCACAAGCTTACAGGGGAGTGAAAACGACACAGATTTGGACATTAAATCAAATAATATGGTCACGAGAAGGGACACGTTTATTAGGGTTAGGAAAAAGTCTATTAATTACTGCAATAAGTCTTTGGGCCTTCAAACACAGCTGCACAGTAACACAAGGAAAAGAGAACCAATTCAACCAAGAGCTTTAAAATAACCCTAAGCCATATGATTCTTCGGGAAAACATAATCTAGTCAAATCTTTCATGATTTTAAACCAGCAGAGACACTTGCCGTAACAACACTGACGCCCATTTTTGCCAATGAAACAAACCTAAATCTAAATTTATCTGATAACAGAAGATTTAAAGAAGCAGGTTCTTACAGGTGAAAAGAGGTCTGCCGTTCATTAGCTTCCTGCTTCCACCGTCTGACTAATCGGCACCGTGATTCCCGTCGACTCAACCCACCAAACAGATGTGCGCTGATGAGATGAATCGGAGCCATTATGCCTGCCGCCCCCTGTTTGCTCCTGGGTTGAATCTGTTGTCCTTGCTTCTCCTTTTACCAATCAAACTAAAGCAATTACAGATATTAAAGATTTATTATGTTTGTGTGAGGTGGCAGCCAGGAAGGAGCAGGTGGAGGAGGGCGAGCGTGACTGCTGCTAACAATCAGCAATCGGCAGGCAAAGGGGAAAGAATCGCCAAAATAAGCACGTCTGCTGTGGCTCAGAGTGTTAGACATACATATTATAGCATTTGTTTTGAATTTTAGTCTGTTTACATTGAGCAACGGCCTGATATAATTTCTGCTCAAATAATTCAAACAAAGCGGTGCTATTTTAAGGAGGGACCTCCTTGTTGGAAAGCCATTTTTAGGATAACATTTTCTTGTTTACAGTAAATCAAAAAGGCTTGCAACGAGTTTCCACATGCTCTTCTTCATGCCAAATCATATTTGTACCACCTAAATCAGGTTCTTTGGAAGTAAATCAGCAGCAACAGCTCTGATTTTGTGATAATCCAGAGTAAATGTTGCTCAATATCAGTAAAATAATCTTCTGCTTTGATTTATCTAAAATCAGATCCCACTCACACTGTTTATGAACAAATAACATCTTACCTGTTTTAGACAAACTACAGCTTAATGTTTTTGTCTCTTTGGGAAAGTTTAAAGCTCTGATAAAGCCTGAAGAGTGCTACTGCAGTTCTTAAACTGGACTTTCTTCTTGTTTCATGTTGATTCTGACTTGTTTTATTCTCTTTATGTATTTTGATGTTAACTGTAATATTTAGCTTGTAACTTTGAAGTCGTGTGCGACCAGTGTCTCCCTCATAAAAGAGGGACTTCCTGGTTAAACAGAGGATGAATAAATAAAATACAACAAAGACAGCTCTTTGACCTCGGTCTGGATGAGCTCAACTTGAGCAAAGACCAAAATGGGTTGCTGCAATCCTAAAACAACTCCAATCTAAAACATTTCACAACGATTCATGCAGATGCTATTTTATTAATCAATGCATTGTCATCAATTCCAAATTACATGGTTATTTATACAAAATGTATGGTTATTTGAAAGTGCAAATAACAGCAGCAGCTAGTTGTAACACTGCGCCTGCATCCTGAGGCACTTCCTGCAGGAAGACCATAATATTTCTGCCTGAAGATTTCACTGACAGGTGTGAACACTCGTTCTTAAAGCTGTCCACTCGTGACTGAATTAACCAGGAAACATGTTAGAGTCGAGTGTGAACAGTGCCACGGTTAACAGCTCTCCTCACACACCTTTAAACACCTCTTATTCTCTTCTTACAATTTCCTTGTTTCATTCAAACGCAGCCTGTTTGAATTCCTGTTTGAACATTTTCAATCCCCTTATCTCCGTGCGAAACATGGTTCGGTTTTTCCAGCCCAGAAACCAACACAGATTGAGTCCGACTTGGTAAGAAGATACACGATCGTGTAATGATGTAACAGCAAGCTCGGGAGCTGTTGGGACAGGTGTGTGGCATCTGACAGCTCTCTCAATTGCCAGAAAAAGATGAACAAGGGCGGCGTGTTTTCTTTTTTTTTTTTTCCTGATAATCTACCGCTTACAAAAGCAGTCAAACAAATGATAAAGGATTTGAGTTCGAGCTTCTAACAAGGGTGAGGTCAGGGGAAGGGCAGTGGTAGAGATATTTGTTCAGCTCACAGGGGACTGTTTGGTCATTTATCCGGGTTTACTAAGAGCTACGGCATTCATTATTCCAACCTGCTGTACCATGACCGACTCAGACGGCCCTGTATTCACGAGAAGTGCTTTACTCATCTACTGAAGCGCTCCGTCACTAAGCCACTGCGTTGTTGCTGCCAGATGGATCAGAAACTCTATTTTCTGCTGTGATTGCAAGCTACTCAGAAATGCACAGCAAACCCACAACCCACATAAATGCAAAAACAGCCCTGAGAGTTTTCTGAAAACTAAAGTCAGCCTGCAGGCAGTTTAACTGCACAAATTAAACCTTTAAATCCTCTTTTAATTTACGAAGAAGAAACATGTACGGCTTTTGAAGTGAAATGCTTTAACCGTCTAACTGTGTCTTCAGTCACAGAAAAGATAATAAAAGAAATTATTTACATCAGAGACAACACCTTTTTAATTCATTAAAAGTTTTAATTTCTGGTTTATCTGCTTTCCGTATATGACTGAATGAAAACCCACTGGGAGTAGGTTTTTGTCTGATTTTTATATTGGATTTACAACACGTGGTTATGATGGTTATGGTCATGGTTATGGGCAGATTTACGTGGGGGGGAGCAGCGTGTCACGTTTTATCATCAATATTCTAAATCTGAATATATTTATGTGGTGAATAAATAGATTTTTTTGCTTTCTACTGTTAATTAGCTGATTATTTGCATTTTAAAACCCAGGACGGACTTTCTATGCAAATTAAAATACTGTAACTGACTGAATTAGCAAAAATTAAATCAGTGCAAAGTAGAAAATGAATGCTTTAAAATTTACATTCTTCTTGACTTTCCTTATACTTCTGGAAGAGAGGAAAGAAACAAACTAATCAATAAAGTATTAATCTAAAACCAACGTTGGTATCGAAAATATTGATATTTGGATCGATCCACACACCTCTACTGTTAGGAGAATCCACCTGTCGATAACACAGCTGCACGGTCTACAGACGTAAAGTAAAGAAGAATAAAGTAGTTATGATTGTATAATTGTATTGTATTCTTATATAATAGGCAGCAAAAAAAGTACATTTACTGGACTCAAGTCTTCATCCCAACCATGTTTTTTAAACAAAAATATGTCCTTGTTAAGATGAATGTCCATCAGTATGGCCTTCTGTCTGATATATGTGAGAGTCTGAGAATTTGTGCGACTTTAAACAGTTCTAACATCAAATCAATGCAGTGAAATGCACACCGGCAACATTAAAATATGCCGTATACGTTTTCCTGCCCACGTTTTTCTGGGTTTTAAGGAGATATACAACAAAGGTGCTGCTTTATATGCCAGATAACACAAAAATATTGGAAATTAAACAAATGCTGCACTAATTAAACCTGTTTTATTAAAGGTTTTATTTATGCAATGACTACGTATTTGGACGTGCATGTCCTCCCATCCTTCCCGCAGCCAAGAATGAAGCGATCTCGTTTCTCAGTTATAAATCCACGAATCCTCCCCTTGCATCTTGCGTCTCACTGGGGATGTGATGCGAGTTGAGGAGGCGTGGACGGGAGGACGGAGGAGGCGAGGTGACAGGCGTTTAACAAAATAAAGGATCCCTCTGGGTCTCTGCGAGACAGAGGCGTCATCCAGTTATTGTTTTATTCTATATTCTATTTTATTCTTGCTACCATTAAAGGTGTTTGCAATAATGAATGTTTTATTTTTTTTGCTCTTAAGGTCAGATCAATATGTGACATATTTCTTCAGATACATCCTCCTGCAAGTCTCGTCTTTACTTTCTCTTTCTCTCCTCAAAAAGCCTTTTAGAAACTGAGATATTTTAAATTATTTAACTTAGATCCATCAGCGGGTCACTGGCAGGAGGATGGAGGAGACAAAACAAAGCTGCTTCTTTTAATTTTTTACGCCATATTTCAAAGTGCTTGAAAGAAACACCGTTTTATTATTCCTGCACTTATAAATATTTACTTCTCGTCTTGAACTATAAATCTAACAGTATCTGTCCTCTTTTTATTTTCCGGCGAACATGTTTATAAAATAAGCAGACGGCTTATGTAGATTTTTGAAAAGAAAGTTAAAAGTGTGCCAATAAACATCACATAGAGACTAAAGCTGAGGTAGAAGTTTATCAAGCCGGCGGCAACATCACCTTCCTGACTTTTTCTGGGTGGCTGATCTGTCGGGGAAATGAGAAAACAGCTCTGCCGAGGGCAAAACCACAAAATGCAGCAAGGCAACAAAGCTTTGTGACACGGACGTGCCTTTACATCACATTTATTCATCTGCTTTCTAACAAACAGTTTCATTACGAGCTGAAAGGTCATCTGCATTAAAGAAAACTGGAAGCTTTGGGCCAAAACTCACGCTTTGTGATAAATTACAGGCAAGGAAAAGGTTGCACGTTTAAAATTGGTTGAAGAAGTCTTGGTTATTGGGAGAAAAAATAGAAATCAACACAAAAAATGTTATTAAACAGATTTGTTTTGTGTTTTAGAACTAATGTCTGTGTAAATTATTTCTGACAGGTTTAAAAACCGACCCTTATTCTTCTATACAGCATGTTTCTCCCAACTCAACGTGAGGCTTGAACTCAAGAAACAAGTGAAATACACTGATCTAACTCCTCTAATTTAGAGGTTCTAGTGAGCAGAGTAAACTTTAACTTTAAATAATGACAAGCTGTTTGTTTTCTCCTGCTTCTCAGTCCGGTCCATCTGTCTCCCGGCTCCAGCTTTAAACACTGAAATCGAGTAAAACTCTGAGGAGCCCGATGGGCACATTTCCCAGGATGACTGCTTTTAATTGTTGTCTTCGATGAAAGGCTCCCTTTAATGAAAAAGGAGAAAAGTTCCTGTTTTTCTAGACAGAAAACTGTCAGAAAACGAGTCAGAAACCGAGAATATCAAAAACAGTAACGGAGAAAAAACAAATATAAGAAGCAGTGTCCGGTTATTTTATATTTAATCAATCTCAATCACATCTGATTATTCCTGAACGTCAGCAAACAGAATTAGTTCTTTGATTTTCTGCTGGTAAAATAATCTGATTTACATTTTTATTGCATTTGTTGACAGATGAGAGCAAAGTGGCCCTGTTAGAATATCTTTACTGTCACTGTCACACTGTTCAACACGTCCTTGAATAAAACAATGAACAGAACAAACACTGAAGTTTAATAAGAAACAATATGCAGCCACGCGTACAAACATCCATAAATGAATGCTGCACGTTAAAAACCAGACATTTCCAGTGTTGTAGACGTTTCTTATAAAACATCCGTCTGTTTGAAGAAACTTAGAGGTCTGCTGCGATTTAATAATCAAAAAGAGGATGTCGTGACCTCAATGAAGTACTTTTCTTGTGGGGTAACTTATATTTATAATTTAATTCTTGTGCAGAGACTGAAAACCATCATCAGTTATCAATCCACATCATGCATCACTGAGAATAAGAATTTGTTCGTTGGGTAATTAACTTAAAGATTAAACATCCACCCGGCTGTAAAATAAACACAGCTATAAACGTGACACTTTGTCCTGTTAAAGCAGAGAAAAAATGTCTTCGCAACCTTCAAGATGTTTAAAAATAAAGACGTTTATTATAAAAACTCAGCTCCATTCTGGTTATTATCAGCAGAAGCGGTGAGAGCATTTTCAGCTCGACTGCAGCCTGTCATTTGTCTCAGCGGTCTCCAGTGTCCTGACTAATTGTTGCTGGCGAGCAGCCCCGACGAAACACAAACCCAGAGTCTGAACAGAGTCTCCCCAGACCCCGTCGACTGTCCTCGAGCTGACGGCGTGGAAGAGAGATTCAGGCTGTTACACATTTCCTCTGTCGCCTTTTTAGTAAACCGTGAGGATAATAAATGTCCCGACCTGCTGGTCACTAATTTTCATCTTTTACAACCTCGAGTATTCTTTCAAACCTCTTAGAGCTTAAAAAAAGGCAGTGCTGATGGTATAAAGTGAAGCTGTGCATTAAAGCAAAGTGAAATAAACAAATCGAGAGCCAAAGGAGCTGCAGTCATTAGCTCTTAATGGTAGATTTTTGTCAGGATGTTCTGATTTTTAAGGCGTCAGTCATCAACTTAACAACCTCTTGAGTTGTGAGCATTTTCAAAACCCACAACATGACAGAGACACTCACTGAACTAAAGCATTCCCTCGTTTTATCACCTTACTGCAATATATCTACTTCTAATTTACTATAAAGCTTTTGCATTTCTTTATTTTTTTATAAATTTCATCAATTTAATCAGTAATTCTGTGTGCCAAAGAAAGAAAAATACAATATAACTGATTACTTAAGATTAAAGTTGTTTACATAAAACAATTAAAGGACCTAAGATGATCTTGAGAAGTGCCATTTTGGTTGAACATTAAAAGCAACTTTATGCACATCTCCAATGATCAGCTGAAGCTTGGAGTATGTGTTGTGAATGACTGTCAGCTACTACCACACAAAGTTTTAGTTCTTTATCTGAAAAACGGACTGAGTTATAGTCATTTTTGTACTGGTTAAGGTTGATTAGCTTAATCAGTTGTGGATTTACATCCAGTGATAGATTCCTGAAAGTTTCATTAAAATCTGCCCAGTGATTCATAAGATATTTTGCTAACATGATCTCCTTTTCGCCTTGGCAGTAATAAAAATACTCTCCTGCTCTGATTGTGTTATTTTTGTGTCACTGGTTTCCTTTTACGCCCGCAGCACCGTGACCATCAGCAGCCTTCAATTTCACGGAGCAGCCTTCCTCCCTGCGGTGCTCGCACCATTTAACAAGCGTCGATTACACAATTAAAGCAACGTCCACACAACAAGTGACACTCAGGTCAGCTCCAATAACAGGCACCGAACACGGCTACATACTTTCCACTAATCCTCCCCCGGCGATGCTGACAGCGTGTTTTGTGTCTTTTGTTAGCGCGCCTCTGGTTAGATAACATTCGTTTCTTCTGCACCCCCATTACTGATAACCTGCGAGGAAACCCTTCGAGCCATTATCCCTGGAAAACAGAACTCCATAGCAACAGGTGTAATTTCTCACTATCAAACAGTCACAAAATGTGCTTTTGAAACAAGCTGTTCCTGTTTAAAGTTGACCAGCGGCCTGAATGACGCTGTCGTTTTTACTGCTTCTTCTCTCGTTATCTTCGGCGACCACTCTTCCTCTCTGAGCGGCGACGCGCATCCGTCAGCCGTAACACAACGCCGAGGAGCCCTTGTGGAGGAGGTTGAGCCTCTGTTAATTCATTGTAATTCAGCCTGAAGAGCAGCAAAAACAAGTCACTCCCCGCCGGACACGCCGGTACAATCTGCAACATCTACGAGACAGACAGAAAGTCACGCAGTTACACGTCCTAACAGGCAGAAATGGACATTATCAACAGGACAAGATGAGGTTGAGGAGTAAATTAGGTCATAGAAGTAAAGCATTCACTTGCTTTTCACAGTAAAATAACAGAAAGACTGGAAAGCATTGCCCTTTAAGAAGCAATAACAGTGTGCAGCTCTTAATAATTCAACAAATGTATGCACCAAACCCAAGAAAGGTAAAAAAAAAATGACTGAGAAAAAAACTCTTGTTGCTGTAATATCCTAAAAAGGTTCAGCTGAGAGTTTTTACCCACACATATTCAAGGTGGTGACTGTTAAAGACACTATATCGTTTACAGAAATGATTAAAAGTAAGTTCAGAAGCATGAATAAAACAATAAAACAACTGGTTCACATCAGGTAAATACAGCCTCAGATAGACAATGTTATCCATTAACAAAAACTAAACCAAAATGAAGAATCAGGGTATTATAAGGCATAGTTATTAGACTGCCTTGAATGCTTAACAACTTTGCATCATTTGTTGCACACCATTTAATTGGGTTGAGGTCTGGACATTTTTGTTTTGTGTTTTTATTCCATTCTGTCATGTATAAGCAGCTGTGGGGGTCACTGCGTTGTTAAATGACACAATTTTAGTAAATATGTAGAGGTAAATTAGACTAATATATATGAGTTACTGATCAATTTAGTGACTGTAACTTCCTCAGGTCCCGTAGCTGCAAAACCAAGCCTAAAATCATCAGCCCTCCGCTACCGTGCTTGACAGTTAATTTGAGGTATTTATCCTAATATGCAGTGTTGGGTTTTTACCAAATGAAGGTAAGGTTAGGGCCAAATATTATATATCCTCTTTGATCTCATATGTCTGAAAAAACACTGATAAAGAAGCTTCCTGGTGAGTTCAGGAACTCTAAAATGAGCAAATGTTGTTTTCTTTGTTTTGTTTTCTCATCGCCGCCTGCAAAGTTGGTTCCTAACAACAATAACTTGGAGGGTTTTAGCATTTGTTTCCGCCTCTGTAGTAAAAGTGGAAACTGTGGTCATGGTAGAGCTCAGCTCAGAATACGTGGCTCCCTCTACACCAGTGGTGTCTAATCCTGGTCCTGGAGGGCCACCATCCTGCAGGTTTTAGTTGTTTCTCTGCCCTTCAGCAGATCATCAAGTTCTGCAGAAGCCTGTCAATCACTCAGGCATTCAAACTCCTGAAACATGCAGAATGGTGGCCCTCCAGGACCTGGATTGGACACCACTGCTCTCCACGTTGGACCAGCAAACGTGAAGAAATATAAAACCTCCCGACTAACAGGATTAGCAGCATCACACGTCTCTGTTCCCAAAGCTTCAAGACAGGGTATTTTAGCTGCAGGACTTGAGGTGAGGAAGCTTTAATTCACTAGAGGTCTTCACTTCGCCTTTCTAGACCTGGCTATATTTAAAGAAAAAACATGACAAAAAGGCAAAAGTCCCAAACGATCCGGTGGTAGCTGAGATTATCACTCGTTAAGATGCTTTATTTGCTTTTAGACGGTTTGTTGTTGTGCTGAATTGGTCGTATGTTTGGAGCTGTGGCTGCTAGTCGGATGGTGGTGATGGGTTGAACATTCAAAGAAATACAGACGATTTCAGAGTGTTTTTGCCTAAAATGCACATCTCTGGTTAAGATCAAACCCCTTCCAAACAAGCTATAATTGTTCAACTGTTTTCTAATATAACACCCTAAACTTTTAACTTTTAACAAACTGAGGCCTGTAGTTTCTTCAGTACGCTACAGTTTACGGTTTGATTTAAGATTCTGCTTAAACATCCACTCCTGAGAAGATTGTCAACTGTCTTCTTTCACATAAAGAGTGGTTTTTCTCACTCCAAATTGTTTAGAAATGTCATTATAACCCTCACTAAAGTGACAGACAGCAACAATTGCTTCTCTGAGAACATTGCCGACGTCGTTCCTTGTTATCCTGTAAAATTACTCTTTTGTTTTCTGAAGACCAGGAAAATCACCACGCCTTGTTTTCTTGAGATTAAAAGATATTGATCAACTACTTAAAGAGTGTCTTGTTCATTTGATTGCATCTATTTGTCACCTTTCACATCTGGTCACAATTGATTCCAGTTTCAGGGATTTTAGTCATAAATGATGGTAAGAATCCATAAAAAAAACTGAAGTCAAGGAATAATTGTGTGACTGTAGAAGCGTATTATCTTGTAGTAAATATAAGAGATTGACATTTTGAAGTCCTTCTATCCTAGCTTTTTCGTAAAATGGAATAAAATATCTTCAAAAGTCTAATTTTATGTCCAAACACTTGTTACAATGGTTCCTTCATTCAAGCTTTTTAATTCTTACGTACATTAGCCACCCACTCACCTGTGCTGCAGATAATTTATTTTTGAAAATGATTTGAGTCATCTGAAATGAAGCGTACACTGGCATTCAGAGTGGAGAAATAAGGGAAACGTATTCAGCGAAGGATAAAAGCAACGCCGGTGATGTTGTCGTCGGTGGCTCTGAAGCTGGCTGACTCACTGCTCTTACTCCTACCTACAGAACAGCTCAACCTGTTTGCATTTCCACCGTCATCATTCAGTTCAGCCGGCACGGAGAGCAATTCACACTTATGGGACTTTAAGCAGCGTGGAGGAGAGCGCTGATGGAGCTGAAGTAGCACCCTGACGGCGAGGCTGAGGGGAAACCTGAAGTGGGCAGCTCCAGTTTTACAGCAGACCATGCATTTGTGTTCCTGTTTTATTTTCTCTTTAGTTCACACAGACAGCGCATCATCTCACTACATTCTCACATTGTCTGTCACTGCACATATTCGCTGCCTGCATCTATTTTCATGCTTTTTTTTTTTTTCATGAAATCTGACGTCTCATACATACAAATCACTGTGGCTCAAATTCAGTCAGATAAAATAATTCCTGCCAGTGACTTTGTCCTGCTGCAAAGCTTGAATTTATTTATTTTATCTTTATATTTTCAGCTTCCTCTCAGCCTCTGCTTTCCTAGATTGGGTATTTATTAAAGCTGCTTCCACCTTTCGGACCTTAAAGTTTCAACTAAACGCTTCACTCACATGAGTTCATTTCGGAAGGTCACACGTGTCCATCTCGGAGTGGAGCCCTGAAGCAACCTGCCTACTGTGCGCAGCGCAGTTTTTCCGTGCATGACTGGAGTTCAGACATAAAGAGCCAAGGCCAAATTAAA
This sequence comes from Kryptolebias marmoratus, assembly GCF_001649575.2. Lineage (NCBI taxonomy): Eukaryota > Metazoa > Chordata > Actinopteri > Cyprinodontiformes > Rivulidae > Kryptolebias > Kryptolebias marmoratus. The sequence goes on along the minus strand of NC_051453.1, from coordinate 6,129,949 downwards.
TTACCGAGCGGAGCACAGTCAGTCGCAGCGGTTTGTTCATTAAAGATTACTCTCTGATCAGCTGAATGTTCAGCTGTTGAGGTTCAGAGGTAAAAAAAAAGACATGTCCCCACAGCACAGATGTTACTGTATTTGCAGCCACAGAAGGCACAGCTGCAGAGAATGTGTGAACACAATCTATTTGCACTAAAGGTTTATTAAATCAGACGAATACTGAAATTAAAGCTCTAGCATTCTGCCGCCTGAGTTCATTTTCTGCTGAGAAATGAAGAAGTCGCAGCAGCAGTTTTGGTCAAACATGGAAAAAAACATTACGTGGACTCTCATGTCATATTGTGAGATCTGTTAGTGCTCAGAGACTGTGTTAAGGACAACTCTCAGCTACTAAAACACCAAAGTTTAGCTCAAAATGTGTAAAACTGACTGAGTTAGACACTTTTGTGTTGACTCAAAAAGTTAGTCAACCAGGGATTACTTTCTGAGATTTTTTTGCTAAAGCTACAAAGAAACACAAACACAGACACATAATCTGATTATATATACCAGAACAGACAAACAAGCTAAATGACGGATTTACTGCCCGTTTTAACGTTTTGCAAACGGAAGAATTAGAGTGTTGTGTTAAGTGTTGTTAAGTGTTTAATCGATACTAATTCATCTGCAGCAGGTCAATAAGCAAACCATATCAATCAGTCCCTGTTAAAGCCAGGTTGTTAGGCATCGTATTTCCATTCCTCTCTCTTTATCTCATCTTTCATCAGGGACAGAGCTTCTGACTGTATGCGAACAAGCTCTGACGAGGGACAAGTCACGGCACTGCTTGACGCCAGCGAGCGGCATCTGGGGAGCAGAGCTGATCCGACAGTGGGTTTCATTCCTGCTCAGCGCTGCTGCAGCCAGCCGTGAACAAGTTTTATGTTTTTTACAGCTTTTTCCAGGGGAAACGCTGTCCAAATGAACGTGACACAAGACACGAGAACTGAGCTGTGCACCTCTAGAATTGTGTTAAAGTGGAAATAGACCAAATCACAGCCTCTATGCAGGAAATAACACAATTTCGTACAACAAAAGTAACTAGGTTTACTAATTTACGTCAGAATGAATCTACTTTTGCTTTTCCTTACTCTGCGTGTACAATACCACGAAGAAAAAAAAGATGTCAAGCCATCAATATCTTCCCTGGCAGCCTTTGTGTGCAAACAAGTAAGAAAAGGAAGTCAGCGCCTCTCCTCGACCTGACTGATGAGGTTTACAGAGCGGTTTGCCGTGAGCCAAACCATCGCTCACATCTCCTACACCATCCGTCAAAGTGCAAGGAGCTGAACACAAAACCAAGCCTGGAGAACAGGTAGGCCCCCTCTGCAGGAGACACCCACTCAATCACACAGCCTCAAACCAAAACAGCTGAAGAGCAACGATTTCTTTCTTTTTTTTATTATTTTATTGGATAAATTCAGCAATCCACAGAACGCACGACTCAGTAATTGCATGTTTTCTGAACCTGCAAACAGGTAATTACACAAAATGGTACATTTTAATGTTTTACAAGCATACAGGCCCAAATTATAGCCTCTGGAAGCCCCCTGAGATACGCAGAACAGCAGAAACGGTCAGCAGCAGAACGGAAACTTATAAATATTGTGAGCCCAGTCTCTCATAGCGCTGCAGGTAGAACAAACGAGTGATAAAACATCACCGAGGGCACAAATTGTTGGGCACGATTTATGTAAATGTCTCCTGAAGACCAGCTCACTGTTCACTGGGGATTAATTCGGCCGAGGAAACAGAAGCTGTCACTGGAAATCAATGCCTCTCCAACACCAGAGACACTGTCTGTCAATGAAAACTCTAACGTGGAAATGAGCCCTTCTGCAAACACGCATTAAACTATATTTTAGCCAACAAACAGAGAGAAACGGGAAAAACAAGTCACTAGGACTCCGTCACGGTGACACGGTGTGGTTTAAACAAACAGACTGCCTGTTGTGTTTGTTATTTTTAATTATTTTATCTTTATTTAACTGCTGAGGTCATTTACAGAAAACCTTCAGGAGACATAAACAATTCACAACATCATGAAACATTTTATTAGGCAGTCCAGCCAATTAAAGGAGCCATTAGAGATAAAAGCAAGATATTTTTAAAACTTTTTTGCCTTCCTATTAGACTTTACAGATCTCCATATTCATGTACATTTTGCAAAATAAAATCATTGCACTTTATCTCCATGCACTTTAACATTTTATGCCGTAAACAATTTATTGCAGCTACAAATTACTCTAAATGTAGCTAAAGTAGCACATCAGTACTATAAAACTACGGATCCACGGAACATTTACTATTTATTCATGACTGTGCATTGTTTTGTTTTACTTTGTACCGTTTTTATCGTTTAATGAGTGGATCCTGCTACTGTTATATTATCACTTTGCTGATGATACCTTGGAATTCTGTTCTGTTTGAAAAACACAGCAGGATGAGAAGGTTTGGTTGCAAACATCAAAACATCAATTAGAAATAAGATAGATAGATAGATAGATAGATAGATAGATAGATAGATAGATAGATAGATAGATAGATAGATAGATAGATAGATAGATAGATAGATAGATAGATAGATAGATAGATAGATAGATAGATAGATAGATAGATAGATAGATAGATAGATAGATAGATAAAAAAAAAATTTTGGTGTTTCTAAATTATTATTGTAATCTTGTTAACCTCTGGCTTTAGTTTCAGACTCACTAATTCTTTACAGCCCATTTCTTCATGCTTAATAAACTATGACAGATAAGCACTGTGAGAGCAGAGACTAACAGTAAAGTATTAAAGCTGCAGCTTTGGGAAGCCTGACTTTAGACACTTCCCGGAGGGGGGGTGGGGGGGTTACCGTCTCAGTGATGAGGGCCAGGACATGCGGGGCTTCTTCAGTCCGGGTCGCAGCTTCTCCAGGGTCCGGTTGCGGCACAGGTACCGCTCGCTGTCCGAGTTGAAGCGCTGTTTGATCCGTATGTGAGTCCTGGGCTGCCGCCACAGATGTTTGGGCGGCTTGGCGAGCCCCGCGCCCTCCCTGCTCAGCGTGGCGCACTCCATTTCATCTAACAAACTTTACTTTTTTAATATACTGATATATGTTTATCTTTTTTTCTGAGCTGAAACTGCGAGGAGAAAACCGGACGCTGTGAGGCTGAGGAGAGAGAACCACGCGCCTTAACAGATCGGGGGGAGCTGCTGCGCGCGCGGCATGTTGGTGCGCTGCTGTCCACGAGCCGGAGTGCTGAAAAGCCACCGCGTCCCTCCCTCCTCTCCTCCTCTCCTCCTCTCCTCCTCTCCTCGGTCCGTCTCTCCTTTTTATCTCTCTCTCTCTCCCGCCCTCCTCACCCCTCGCCCCAGCCTCCTCCTCGCGCCTCCATCTGTTTCTACAACTGTCAATCTGCCAATCATGGCCGCTCCACCACATTGCGCTCTCTCCGGACTGGATTTATACCAAACAAGGCAAACAAAGCAGGCTCACAGGAGTCAGCTGCATTTTGTATTTACTGCTTCACACCAAAATGCTGACAAGTCGCTGCTTCAAACCTATATTTGTATTGATTTCAGTTTTTTTTCTGTTCCAAATATGAGCACAGATGGCACCACTTTTGTTAAGAAACTGCTAACTTCTTGTGTCTTGTATATTATTAAAGGCCTAGCAGTCCTTTAAGGAATGCACGTTGCCCGCAGACTTAGAGTGTTAAACTAATATTGTTAGAAATAAGGAAGATTTCTTGATTACATGTTGTGAATGACTCTCAGCTGCCATCACACCAAATGTTAGCACAATGTATGTTTTCCTGTTGTCTAAGTTCAGTTGGCTGTGGCAGCCATCTTCAATTAGATTGGCATCAGAAGTTATTCAGTTGTCCAGTCTTTAATTTCTGCAGATTTCATCCAAATTTGTCCTGTGGTTCATGACATATAGTTCATAAACACATGCACACACATAAACCCGGGACACATAATTGTTCGCCTTTGCCTCATAGCGGCGGGCGATATTGAAGGAAAGCAAAGGAGAAAAGGGTTAAAAATCCTGTCACTCCAGCCTTTCAATCAGAACCGGACCATAGTGCCTGCAGATTAAAAATGTGTGATATTAAGAACAGGCATTTTTCAAGACACCCACATTTAAATTCTGAGCTTAATACAGGTTCTTCTTCTTTATTATGAAAAGTAGCTGCACGTACCGGGCTGTAAATTGTATAAAATGAATAACAAGCACTTCCTGCCTTAAAGTCAAATAAATTAAGGTTTACCAGTGTGACAGGAGAGCATCATGTTCATCAGCCTGAGGGGAAAATATGATCTCTACTGTTCACTAACAAGCTGTTTACCCCCAAAAAAAGATTTTCTAAATACAGACGCAAGGAAACTAGAAGGTTTCAGATGGAGAGAGAGACACAAAGACTCACACATGTGACTTTTCACTGGCAGGTTTCTTCCTGTTGTTGCAATAGCTTTCATTATCACCTCAACACACAAAATACACTCCACCTTTCTCTGCATGGGTGCAAAGCTGCTACCTGTGCTGTCACTCAAAAAGCTTCAGCTGTTTCCTCAGTGTCCACCTGCAATGAACCTGAAACAGGAAGCTGAACTTGGAGCTAATAAGCTGAGGAAATTCTCCCTGCCTGACTTCAGCTTAAGAGTGACTGATCAAACCAAATATCCTGCTGAATGTGTCACTGCTGAGCTGAAATCACATCACACCTTCAAACACAGACCGCATCACCTTCTGCTCAGCAGTGCAGCATGATGAGGGGGACGAAGCTGAGGTTTAGAGACCACAAAAGGCTGGACAAGCATGCATAGAAAGCCAGCTCAGCCGACTGTCAAAACTCCCACCCACTGTGGGAAATGACACGTTCAGGTTAGACAGTGGAGCTCGATTGGAAAGAAACTAATATCTTGATCTCTAAACAACACAAGAGGCCTTTTCTTGCATGTCTAATTAGGCATGCAATTATTCTTCCTCCTGCTGAATTTGCATCTGCTAGAAAGCAATTTTCCTGGTAGGAATCATCTGTGGTTTTCTGATGCTCACTATTTTCTTGTAGTGAGCAACAGATGCTGCAAATTAACTCCCCAGAAGTCCAAAGATTTATCATCAGCAGTTAAAAAAGGAAAGAAAAAAAAGAGAAATCTTAAGTAGCATAGACTTTAATTGGAAATAAACAACTATTTTTAAACAAACCTTTGATTATACATTTCACAGAAGCCTTAACTGTAAAGTGCTAAGCTTTTAAATTATGCTGCTCTGTAATTAAGATTCATAAAAATCAGCAACAACATGTAATTATGATGCATGCAGTGTCAAGCTGCGCAATTTAAAATATAAACACCAAAACACAAGAATGCAAAACAGCAAAAGAAGCTTTTCTGTGTGAGTAATCCACTGAAGTTAGGAGGTGTATGGCAAGCAGTTGTATCATATAAGCACCATTTAAAAAGTATTGTAGCAAGAAGTTTACATATGTATAAAATACTTTCTCATAATAGAGCTCAGTTAACTGAAGGCTTCACATTTTATTTATTTTATATTTTCTCACTGGGAGACATTCTTCAGTTCAGTTCAGTTCAGTTCAGTTGTATTTTATTTTGCACAACTTGTTTTCATTTTTCTTTTTGTCAGAGATACCTTCCTGACTTACTCTATACAATTCAGATTAGATAAAACACCACTAAAGTATCACTTTTTTATTTAATTTACCAGTTGACAAATCCTGCTATATTAGATCCTCCCCACTAACGAGAGTTGGGTTTGTTACCTCTGCTTCTAGGAGTTTTTGTCAAAAAAATAAATAAATAAAGTACCATTTGTCATTTGTTTACTTTTTTTGTGACCCTCATACCAAGGCACATACCAAACTGTGTCTTAGGTGTACCGTTACACCCCTTGTTGAAATAAAAACAAAATTAATGAACAATCGAATCACAGGATGTGAAAAAGACAGCCGACAGCCTGAAACCCAGGGAGTGTGTGTCACTGACCGGTGCTCGTCGTGGCCGGCCAATGCTTGGCTGTAAAGCTTCTCCAGTCGGTCCAGAGGAAAGCTGTGCACTCCGGACTGCCGCCACTGGTCCTGACAGGAGTGTCTCCTCCACAGAGGTGGAAGCGCCAACGTGCCGGAGAAACGTCTCCGCACCACCTGGTGGATGGCTGGGAGAGACTCCCGATGACCCTGAAACCATCAATGTGATAAGTTTCAAAAAGCTGGACTTTGTTTATTTATTGTTATACTGCAGTCTGTAAAATAAAGAAAAACAAACAGAAAATGTGATGGAGAGAAAAGGTTTAGGAGTGCTCGGGAACTTAAAGGACTTCGGCTCGATCATTAAACTGAAAAGACTGAAAAACTTTTTCCAAAGTGCTCCTAAACGCCAGACATAAGCAGGGACACAGAAATATTTCATGAATAAAATAAAGAAATTTGAAAAAATGACAACAAAGCTGGTTCAGCTTATCATTATGTCAGCTGTTCTCATTTGAGTCCTACCATCTTACCTGTTTTAGTTACAGTTTAGCCAATTTTCAGCTTTTAGCTACGACTTTGCTACTTTTATTTTTTAGCTGCAGTTCTGCTCGTTTTAATTCCTGTTCTGATTGTTTTTACTTCAACAGTCACTCAGCGCTCGGCATTCACTGCATTTTCACAGAAAACATTATTACTTATTTGCTTCAGTTCTGTTTTTATCTATCAGCCCATTTATTCTTCCTGAACAACACAAACACTTCAGCTGCCTTCCCTGCAGGTGCGTTAAGCCCACCTGTGCAGATGTAGGTCAGCAGTAGGACACAGTTTTTGTGGTGTGTTCAAATCCTCTTTATTTGTCCAGGCACAGCTGAGGTGAGGAGACACAACAGGAAAAGCTGCTGCCTTTGCTTTTTCTTCACGTATGAAACCCTTTCAGAACTCCTAACACATTTGCATTACTTGTTCTCCACCAGGCTTCACACAAAGCATCTGATCAGAAAATGTTGTCACCTTCTGCATATATCGTAGATGCGTTTTGCTCCACTGCTTGTTGTGCACTTCGTCAGGCACAATAAGTAAACAACAAACAAACTATTCAAACATCCCTTTCAGAAAACATTAGCGATGGGAAATAATCATAATTATGATTCACTATCTCATTTATTACAATTACCATGATTTACAAAACATTACCGAGGGTGCGTGCTTACAAATCCTGCAGACACTTCAGATAAAAAGTGTGAAAGCATTACAAGCTGACATAATCACTGTCACAATTATAAATTGTTCAATAAATAACTCATTGCATAAACAATGAATAAATGTATTAGTTGAGGGACACGAGGCTGTTCAGTCGGCCCCTCAGGGTACAGCAAACACAACACAAACACTTTTCACATTTGACACTAAGTAAGTAGTTTGTTTGTCTTCTTGACTGAGCATCAAATTAGCTTTGTGGGTGTGTGTTTGTGTTTGTGTTTGTGTGTGTTCTCCCTGCAAATCCATTTAACATCCACGGATGCAGCGGAAACTGATAAGACAACAGGAAGACAGACAGCAGCTTTGTCTAGCAGAGAAAACAACGGCATGTTTGCGACTTTGTGTCAACAATAAACAACCAAAATGACCTCTTACAACAAAACAAGTCAAAAGAGATTAAAGGAACCAAAAAACCATGTTCACGCTAAAATATATATATATATGCTCCTCTTTTTTCCCAACAGATTGGCTTCTGTCTTGGTGTAATTTGTGCTTGGGCTGAGATCTGAGAGGTGACTTCAGTCAGGGCTGATGGATATCGATCTACCGTTCAGAGTCTCTTTTTCCTGACTGGTGCTGTCAGGCGTCAAAAACAAAGCATAACTGTCAGGTCCTCACTTCACCTCAGGCCACATCACACACACAATTTCTCAGACGGCCCTCTGTCTCCTCCTGTCTCTTTTAAAACCCTGTTTTACCTTCATTTTCCCCCCTTTAAGTCAACCCTGGCACGACAGATTCGTCTGAAGATCCTGTTACAATTGAGAAGTTTGTAAAAGATGTTTCCCAGCCTTGTCAGAAACGTTGCTTACACGTGATCTGTGGATAATGGAGGTCATCTGTAGTGTTGCAGAAGCCATCGTGGCAGGAATAGAAAATACAAAGATGAGTTTCTCACCTCCTCGCAGCTCTCTGAGAAGTAGGTGTGAATACTGAACGCTCGATTTTGGGCCAACCAGCTGACATTTTGATGAAATGTTTCAGCAGCTCAAACTGACCTCATATTAGGTGTCCAAATTTAGCCTCTATAGGACATTTTTAAGCAAGACTTGCAGCTGGAGTGAGGTAAGACGAAGCTGCAGATTTAGGCCTCTGTCATTAACGTGCACCCAGAGTGGGCCAATCACCAGCGCACAGAGCACAGAACCGATTGAGGATGCATGTAGGACAAATTTAGAGGCGGTCCGGGGCCTTTTTAGCCACATTTTTTAAAAAACTGAACCATAATCACAACAAAGACCCTCGTACTGTTTGAAAATGTCTACATTTATGGACCAAGAATGTCAAACTTCATTCACATAACTCTGAACAAAACTATTTACATGTTACTTGACAACTATTTTGGCATTTTATTGGCCAAAATGAATTGCAGTAAATTGCATTTCACTGCAAAACTGTGTACAACCATCTGTCCTTACGTATCCAGGTGACGTAATTTATCGTTTTTTAGGGTCTGGCACTTACCCTTGCATGGTGCAGCAATGAAATCTGTTTGTTTTAGTCAAAATGATGCTAAAATGTATTCTCCACAACTATATTTAAAATCCAAGTTAAGGGCCCACCTCCAGTATTTCAACTCTACCCAGGATTGATTACACTGTCAGGTGTGAACTGTCCATTTGTGATCAAAACAATCAGGTCTGAATGGGAACTTGAATTCCACATGGATAAGATGCTAAGAGTTGTTTTCAAGGGGATCGTTGAAGAGACGACAGACGATGTTAACAAAATCAGTTTTTACACTCTCTTCTTATCAAAAATATTATTTCCTGTGTTCTCTAACTGGGTTACTCTGAGAAATGAGGTTGTGCTTCCTGTGTTCATACAGCTGGTAATTAAGTTTTATCTTAAATTCTGTGATTCTGCAGCAAGATAACAGTGTTTCACTTACGGTATCAGATTTGTGTGTACTTACCAATCATAGTCTCCGGTTTAGCAGCTTTGTCATTTTAAAGGTATCACCAAATATTTGTCCTTTCTTCCTCATGATCATGCCTTTTCAAGCCAAAGGTTTTATTGTTTTTACATCATCAGAGTCATAAGTTTTGATACAGTAGAGCAGACTAAACAAGATGTTAGGTTTATTAATTTCCCTGTCAGTCAGTTTTCTTATTTGCATGTAATTCACTGTAACGCGTTATTTAAGGGCAGGTGATTTATTAAAAGACCTGTGAGTTCACGTGGTAACTAACTTACACTGAACTGGTTACTGTGGGACAGAAAATGGCTTTATTTTGTTTTTACTGACAGGCCTGCGTCATCAAACCAACAAAAGGTAGCTGGTAATACTATAGCTGCTGCACCGAACCCAGTTTTCTCTGTATTAACTCGCAATAATCTGATATCCTCTCCCTACAGTTGACATTTTGGAGTCCTATATAAGATTATTTACAGCACCACCTCTCAGGTTGGCTTTAACATGTTCCTATTTTTTCTTTGAGGCATTTCAGTGTTCTTTTTCCTCCATCCCTCCCACCAATCAGAGGCAGAGAGGAGGCAGCTGGCTGTGTTATCACCTGGCCCAGTCTCCTGCCACGCCACACACAGGAAGTGGGAATGAGATGGAGGCAGTGAAGCTTTCGTGATCAGATGGGACGGTGGGCTCTCAGCAGGTTCTGTCCTCGCCACGCTTCTCCGTTAATCAAGAGTGCTCTGCGTGATCAATGCGTGTGAGTCACAAACATACCCAAAGTGCTTGTCATATGTTCGGCTCAGTGTGGCGCAACACAGCGAGACTTAAACCCCACGTCTCTGCTCCATTAAGTCACAGAGAAGTGGCACATCACCGCTGAGTTCACCACTGTTGAATGTGCAGAGTACAATAACACCGACACGACAACGTCCTGGAACAACCTTTAGAGAGCTTTTCCACACATCAGAGGTAACGAATGAATGAGCTTTTCTCTCATTTAATTTTAGTCTCTTTGTTTCTGATGCAGGCCGTAATACAAGACCTGTCCTTTCATATGCTGAACAACATCCCCTGATGAAATCACAGTTCAAATCTGTAGTCGCACACTCCAATCTTTAGTTTAAAGTAAAATAAAAATAAAATCATCTGGTTCTACTGCAACTACGAATCAGGCTGAAACAACCTCAGACAACAACACACCACATCACAGTGTCATTATTTTCTCAACAACGACGAAGCCAAGATTCAAATAAAGTGTGAAAACCAAGTACACGCTGTGATTCAACAGCCTGTAAAACAGTGGTGTCCAGTCCTGGTCCTGGAGGGCCACTATCCTGCAGGTTTTAGGTGTTTCTCTGCTGTGACACACCTGATCCGACTGACTGAGTGAAGAACAGGCTTCTGCAGAACCTGAAGACCTGCTGAAGAGCAGAAAAACATCTAAAACCTGCAGGATAGTCGAGCACCAGGATGAGTAAAACATCTTTATCAGATAGAGCTTCAAAATATTAATAATACTGACTGAGTTCATTGAGGTTTGCTGAAATTTGTGTACAACTGTTTAAAGTTTGTATTGAGGGCTGTCTTTGTGCGACACCTTGTTTCTTTTTAATTCACACAGTTTGTTGTAGATTTACTGCTGTTTTTGTGATCATTGTCTTGTTGGACAATCTAATTTCAGGAGTTGGAAAGACGGCCTCACTTTTGACTTGAAAAGACTTTCAAACAAAGAAGTTTATGGTCGACTCAACTTCTGTAAAGTTAAGGTTCTGTGGCTTTAAGCCAAAATGATTAAACTTCTACCACTGTGCTTGGCAATGGCCCTGTGAATTACAAACATCTTTACTTTGGTCTTTTGGTTTGTTCAGATGCAGCTTTGCAAACCTAAACTGTGTTTTAGAAACAATCGACAAACCTTCTGAACAAACTACACTTTTCAACGTTTATCGACATGTACTGTCATAAGTTTTAACATTTAACATGCTTACAGTGAGCTGTAAAGTCAGAGGTGAAGCCCTTGAGCTTTTAATAATTTCTCTGACCACTGCACAGCTCTCAGCTCTCATTTCTTTATTTTTGCTTTCTTAGGCAAGACGAGTTTTTATGTGTGTGGCTGTGTGAAGCCTTGTCTCTGAGACTCTGAGTTCCTTTATTTAATATAAAAGCCCCCACAGGCACATTAACAAGATTCAAAACTTGAGTTTCAAGATATTCATTTAAACCTTTGCTTTAATTTCCTTCTGCATACATTTACATCCTAATGGCTGGAGAATAACTTTGCAGTCTTTGAAGTAAATTCACGATTCAACACAGAGAAGTTATATAAAACAATTCTGAAATGTTTATCTCTGATTTACGTACGACTGATTTCATTTGTCCGTCTGTGTGTTTCTGCGTGACTTTATTAACCACGAAAACAGACACGAAGTAGAGATAAACTTCACGAGTGAAAATGGGCCAAACCTTTGACAGCCGCAGAGTCACGCTGATACTTAGATAACAGATATGACTTATTGCTGCAGCAGGCTTGATGAAGGGTGTGTGTGTGTGTGTTTGTGCACAAAAAGCAGAGACAATTACCTACCTGGAGCCTGGACATTGCTGATGGTTAGGTGTTGCAACAGAAAGAGACAGCAGCTGAAACAAAAGAGGACAGTGAGAGGTTGAGTTTAAGTGATATTCTCCGTGATTATCCCCCGCCACCAAAAAGCAAAAGGCTTTTAATAATAATTCTACCCTAAAAAAAGCACAAATATAGCTATAATTTTGTCAGCTTTACAGATACTGAGCTAAAATTTGGTGTTGTAGTAGCTGAGAATCATTCATAACACATACTATGATAATCTTGCACACAGGATTCCTTCCAGTGGATACAACTCTGTCACTTCTCAACACAAGACCATGTAGTTTAAAATCCTCCCTTCAAGGAACGCTAGGCCTTTGATTTTAATGAAGCAATCTTAAAAAAAAACATCAAGAAGCATTGATCATTGTGAGCAGGAACTTTCTGAATCAGCCCAAATCTAAATGTCATTAGAAACTTGGATCTTTTCTGTCTTTAAAGCGCTCGACTTTATGTGATTCATCTCTGCCACCTGGCACTGCCATGCACTGAAAATGGATGGATGGATGAACACGCCAGAGGCTTCTCAAAGGCTCGAAAGCTTTTCCATCAACCCAGGAAAAGTGTCTTTTATTGCTTGTTTGTTTATCCTAAAGTCCTTTCCACAGAGTCTTCAGCCCACACAGGCAGATAAAAATGCAGTGCAAGAAATACAATTCAGTTCAACAAACATTTTATGCAAAAGCACCGGCAGGAAAATGTCTTGTCTTCAGTTTCAGAACATTTACCTGGTTTAGAGCTTTACATAAGGGATGATAATTAAATGGTAAAAATGAACTGCACTTGTGTGGCCTTTTAACCTGGGAACAGCACAAATTGGCTCTCATTACCATCTAATCAGGGTTAGCATCAAGGATCTGAGAGACCTGTTGACCTTTAAAACATCTGACATTTAATTTATAGGATCACCCGGTTGTTTAAGACCTCATATACAGACTTTGTTTCGAAAGACTCTGAATCAATAAAATATTAGATTTAGAGTTAATATGTTCCTCAGTGTGTTGGACAGGAAATCTGCTTCTTAGGTCAACATTAGTTTGACTTTATCAACGTGAACACAAAGACAAATATTGGAACAGTGGCTCCATTTGCTTGTATAGCATATCGTAGGACTGGGGGATTATATTCTACCAGTAGAGGGCAGACTAGCTTATGACCATTTGACCCAGCAGACACTACCATGTCACCCTGACATTGCTATACTCTCCAAATATCTTCCAGACACAGATAAGGGCTTCTGTCATGAGAGAAAATGTGCAGAATTTGTAGGGGAAAGCCTTTAATTGAGAACTTGCCCTACTTTTATCTCAACCCACAAATTAGCATTAATGACAGTTTAAAACCCTGACTATTGTCTGTTGAAGTATGTAAATATTACCCATTAATGACTTCTGTCCTTATCAGTCTTTTTTTAACTTCCCTTGATTCACGGAGATTGTCTTCCGACCCTCCCTTGGTGTTTAAACCTGAACTTTTGTTGTAACACAGATCACGTCTTCCTCCAACATGCTGGTGTAGATTTGCACTCATCCAGAGAAGTTTAAAATAAATAAATAAAGCATCTGGACTTCTATTGTGCAGCTGAAGACGTTTCACTTCCCATCCTGGGAGCTTTTTTCAGTTCGAAGCTTTAAACTGCACGAAAAGCTCCATTTATGCAGCTGAACTCATGTGCAGATTAATGCCACTCCCCTCCCTCCTGAGGGTCATTAGGGTCCTTGTTTGCCCCTAAGTTTTAGAGGTTTTCTATAGCTGTGTAACAAAAAGCCACACAGCTAAAGATTAATGAAAGAAAAGCGATTTGGAGTAATGTCTCACCCACTTCTGAATCTTCATTTCCAACAGCTGCCAGTTCAGCTTCCTTACAGCGAACGAACAGATAAATACAGAATACTACAAGTACTGCTAGTGCTGTGAGAAAAGGAAGTATTTTCACCAAATCAGCACATTTAAAATGACTTCAGTTTTTGCTCTTGTGAAATCAAGTCCTGACAGTTTGGCATGAGTGCCAACACAACCTCTGAAACATTTACAAGTTTCTGTTCTGAAAACAACATTTAAGTGCATCAGTTTATAAAGAAAACATGTAGAAATAATTCAGATTATCTGCAAACCAAGCCCGGGATTAAAGAGTTGGTTTGAGTTTGGTTTTCAGTTCAGTTCTAATACAGATACACCCTGCTGCACTATTAGCTTTTTATTCCTTTAACACTTTAAAACGTTTTAGGCTGATGGATCAACTCGTCGGAAAGGAAATTGCACTTTCAGAACAATGTGAGCCCAAAACAGCTCCATCCACTTAACAAATCTGTGACAACTCCAAATCTCTGCAGAGAAAAAGGCCCGTTATTGAAATTCCAGATTCAGGCAATTATCCTGCTTCGACAGAAAAATGCTCAGTTCTAGTCGTGACCTCATCATAAAGTACAAACCCTTCCTCATCATTTAATCTTATAAAACTTGATGTGATGCTTTATTTTTCTTGCAACCAAAAAAAAGGGGGTTTCCGTGGCATGAAACCCTTCTGACCCCTTAAAGTCTGCAGGAGCTTTGTTTGATCAAAGCTCTTTGTTGCAGCCTCAACACGCTCAGTGGCAGCGCCAGCAGAAAGTCTACTTTGACATTTTGATCCGGTTGTTTTTTCAGGCTGTCCCTTCTCTTGACATTTTACTGCGACTCCACAGATGACAGCTTTCTCAGGAATCTCTCTAACAGCCTCATTAATGAGAACCTTTTTACCCCCTTATGTGTCACCGCAAAAAGTATTAACCGCTGGTTTAGATTTAGTTGTAAAATAACTGTGTGTCTCTGTTCAATGTGTGGTTTTTTTCCGCTGGTTGTAACCTCTGAGGAGGGTCAACTTCAGGACGAAATCAACCTGAAGCCCTCAGATCCTAACAAATCTCTAATTAGTGCTTCGTTAAAGCCACATGGACGAGGGAGGTCAAGTCTTTATGAGGAACATCAGCTGTTATGCCAACGCACAGGAAAATCCACAACAACAAACCCGGAGAGCGTCGGTTCCCCTCCTGACGCTCATCGGAACATTAAAATGGAGCCTCTGGGAGTGAATTTATTGGGTCCTGCTCAGAGTGGGACTCTGTGAACTGGGCTGGTTCCTGCAGATCCCGGGATGTGAGGCAAACTGTCTCGTGAGCCACTGGATGAACGTTTTACTTTAGTCCGGTGCAACTACATCACAGTTACTCTGAGTCAAACCCTCCACCCTGGCACAACAGACTCTGCAATGATTAACTATCTGAGGAGCGGCATTGTTCAATCAGCCTCCATAAGGGAACACTCGAGGCGCCGTGTAACGTCTTCTCTGTGCTGACGCACGGCAGGTAGCAGATCTGCTCGTTAAAACCCGGGCTGATAAGAGTCCGTCCACGAGCTTCACTGCGGCGCCAGAAACACGCTGCAGAGAAATGTGACTCAGGTATCCCGACGTGCTCAGTGACCACACACGTAAACCCCTATGAATCATTACTTTCAATTTAGAAATGGCTAACCTCTGAGATGGCGGCAGCTGGTGGCCGGGGCAAAGTGTGAAACATAAAACTGTGAAATTACTGAGGTCAAGGGTCACACTGTTACACTTAAAAAGTGTGCCCTTAAGGCACACGTGTCAAACTCAAGGCCCACAGGCCAGATCTGGCCCTCTGTAACATTTCATCCGGCCCCCAAGATAATGTTTAGATTTCATCAGGTCCGGCCCTCTAGTCTAGGACAGAGTCTTTAATTCTTATTTTGCTTAAAAAAACTGAGCCTAATTAGTGAAGTTTTCTCTTGACAGTGACTTAGAAGCCAACAATGTATAGTTTTAGTTTCTGTATGATCAGATTTTTGTTGATGGCTTTTTAAAAAAATCTGTTTCAATGTTAAAAACTTAATTTAAAAGCTGAGTGAGGCGTAAGAAATGGCTGCTAATGATGAGTTTTTTGAAGTTTGATCTATTTGTCTGTGTTCATTAAAGTCTGTTTGCTCTAAATTCTGTATAATCTGTAACTGGGAAAAGGTCATTGATATTTCTATATGAATGATTTGACATAATACATCTAAAACCAATTAATTTATGTAACTTTTAATAAATATTGATTGTGATTGGCCCTTGGCTTGGACCAAATTTTCCTTGCATCACTGGGTTTGACACTCCTGCCTTAAGGGATGACTTGTTGAGTTTTGGTGACTCTGAGTGGATCTCGTGTAGATAAATCAATTTTCCTATAAATCGCCATGTAAAATGTAGACATTCACAGTTCTGTAAAATACCTGAATTACTTTAAAAAAATGTCATCTGAAAGATCATCTAAGATATTTTATTGACGGCTCTAACAGCTTTAAGCAAATAAGCTGAAATGATTGCTTGATGTTTAAAATTTGATGTTAAATTCAGAGAAAGAGTGAGTTCTTGAATTAGGATAAAATTTGGACTCATCCTGCCAGTTTAAAGAAGTTTGTACGGCGGTTCATGAGATATTTTACTAACAGACACACACAACCATATCCTCCTCCTTTGCCATTCAGTGCTCAGTGATAATGAAGATTTTTGCACAAAATCCATGCAAGAACTTGTGAATTATTAAAATATTGAAGATTATACTGATAACCATGAATAGATAAGCTGAGCTAGATGCTCAATTGTTTAAAATTTGATTTTAAACAATCTGATAACATGGAAACCTCCATTATGCAAGTCTAAATACCAAATGATCAGATTTTCTGTGATTCAGCAGAAAGAAAAGGATGAAACCAAGTTTCAGAACAGTAATTATACAAACCCCCCAAAAAACTGCTAAAAATATCAAGCCTGCTTGACTTTTTTCATCAGAACCATTTTTTTCCATTGTTTATCAAAGTCAGCTCATCTTCTCAGTAATTTCAGTAGAAATTAAAAGACAAATCTCCCCAGTTTTTCTTTTTTGTAAATATCTGACAAATGATCAGTGAGTCACGCAGACAGACAAAGGCAGATGGAGGCAGGCTTCTGCAAATGTTTGCGTCTCTGACATCCTCAGATGTCCACGGCTGAGGAGGAAACCGGCTCAGCGCTGGAGCAGGACGCCATCTAATGGACGCAGAGAGGGGGACGGTCAGCTTGTCAAACTGATGACACGCAGGAATTCTCCAAGTTTCCCACGGCAGAGAGAGACAGGTCTGTCTGAGCAGCTTTAGGGAGCAGAGGAAACTGCTGGAGGCTCTTTGAGCAAAGACGCCAAAACAATCCTACAGATCCAGTTTACAGTGAAAAGGCCCTGAAACTCCTACTGACTGCTGAAGGATCCTGGATGGACTCAAAAAGAAGAAGTTTCTCAAATAAAGAATTCTCAGAATTAAATAAAAATACAATCTGATTATCGCCCACGTCTGTGTGCATTCAGTTGTCTGCAGCGTTAAGTTAAAAGGATTTTAACATTTAATGCACATCTTTAAATATCTAACATGTAGAGTCAACCCCGTCACAACTAATCCATCACAGCAAACACAAAACTGCATGTAACTCAGACAATTTTACAAAAAAACGAGCTAAAATCTGGTGTGGTAGTGGCTGAGAGTCATCCCCAGCACATGTTATAAGCTTTACACAAAATCGATCTTAAAACAGGCAATAACTGGACAGATTTTAATGAAATCCTCATAAAGTAATCAGTGGTTCTACATCTACAGCTGATTAACTTTTGGAGGCACCTCAATATAAAATGGCTGCCACAGCTAATCCAGATTAGCCAACACAAAAATGGCTACGGTTTATGGTTGTGGTTGGAGCTGAGACTCATTCTCGACACATTTGTTGAACGCAATCAGATCCTGCGTAAAGTAGCAGAGGATCATTTTAGTTTGAATCTCTGACGTGAAAGGGGATACTTGGCTTTTTAATTTTATCACAGAAAATTCAGCTAATATGTTATGAATGTTCGGGGGGAAAAAAAACAACTTTTTAATCTGGATGACAACCTAAATGGCATCCAATACAACAAATAATAAGAGAATAAGCCTCAACTAAGCTTGAAAAGAGAGGGGTGAAAGAAATAATTTTAAGCAAATGTGTGAAAATGTGTGTGAGACGGATCAGAAGCGAACTAACTCATCTAAAAGTGAGATAAAATTTAAGATGAAGACTTTTTCTCCTTTCGTGAGCAAAGAAAAACAGACGGAAATAAAGCAAATAAAGAAAGTTTGTCTGAGTCAAACAAGGAAGATGTTCTTTGTCTCTGTGGGGGTCAAGGAGACAGAGTGAAGGAAGCAGATATGGAGGAAGGAAGGAGATAAAGGGAGGACAGGAGAATACATAAATATTTTGGGGGAACACATTCCATGTTGGTTCACTGGAGACGTTTCCATGAGTTCAGCTCATGATGGAAATGACGAACAACAATGCAGCTGAGACACATCTTACAGATTATTACTAAAATATGACAGCAGGAAAAGGTCTGAAGCAGGGGCGCCAAATTCAGCAACACAAAGGGAGACAAAATTAAAACCTTGGTCCAAGCCGAGGGCCACTCTCCATCAATATTTATTGAAAAAAATACAGAAATTAACTCTGGTTTTAGATGTAATAAGTTAAATCCTTCATATAGAAATATCAAACACATTTTTTCTGTTACATATTAAATTTAATTTTATACAAACATACTTTAACGAACAAAGAAAAATAAATCTAACCTAAAAAGACACATAGATAGCATTTATTTCTTATGCCTTACTCTATCGTCAGCTTTTAAATGATTTTTTTCCTCCATTAAAACAGCTAAAAAGCCATCAGCAAAAACCTGAACATACAGCTATAAACATTTAACTTTGAAACAAGAAGAAAGTACAAAAAATAAATAAATAAAAACGACTCACATTAAAGCAGGCTTGCTGTTACTCTGATGCACGTTAAGTCAGATATCAGATATCAGATATCATTTCTTGTTTGATTACTGAGATTAGTGAGAAATTAAAACCTATTTTTTCTCGGCTTCAAAGTAACGGTCTCGAGAAGACTTCACTAAATACACTTTTTGTTGTTTTTTAAGCAACATGAGAAGCGACGTCCCAAACCGGAGGGACAGATGTAATAAAATTTGAACGTTACTTTTGCAGGGGGCCAGATAAAATGTTAAACCAGGGGCCCGGATCTGGCCCGCGGGCCTTGAGTTTGACACATGTGGTCTAAAGTGTTCAGCTTTCACAAACAAAAAAACAAAAACAAAACAAAATGCCCCGAAAGCATTTAAAATAAATCACACACTCTGAGCCAATAGGTGTAATAATAAAACATCTTAAAGCTCAACCCTAATGCCAGTTTTTATTATTTTTTTAATTATTATTATTATGTATTATAAATGAGCCCCCTCTGATAAAAACCTGAGATAATAATAACGGTTCCTGCTGAACATGACGAACCTCAGCTCCTCACATCTGTGCGCACCGCGGAGTTTTACACAACTCTGGAGGAAAGTTTGACTTCATTAACAACCCCGGCACTCACCGGAGCTCCCGGCCGGCTTCTGTCCTCCTGAGGCGGGGGTTCCTTCTGGAGAAAGTCCCTGGAGGTGTCCGTCATGTACCGCTGCAGCGCTTATCGCCGAGCTCCATGTTTTATTGCCGCAGTTTCATTAGTTGCTCACTTTAGACTTCAAACTCGAACTCTTGCCGGTGCCGTCAGCGTGACGTAGGGCCGCCCGGTCACGTGACCAGAAGTGAAGCTGTGGCACGTAAACAACATCACACGAGGCTGGCTCTGTGGGGTTTACATTAACTTTCATTTGGCACCAAATAAACTTTGCGGTTATCTGTGATTTCCCACATTACCTGGTCTAAACCTGAGCAGGAAAATAAATTTTAAAACCCAAAGGAATAGTTAAAGACAGATCAAATTTATAAACAAAGTCTGCACATATTTCAGCTATTGGTGGTTAACATGTCCTTTAATTAAAAGTTTGTAAACAACTACCACAAGTGTTTGTGCTTTGTTTTGTTCTTTACCTACAAAAACAGCCGAATTGAATGCCGAACTCTGTCTTTATGGTCCTTTTGATCCCTGATGTTTCTTTCTCTTTAACATTTAGCTGCAGATTCTCTCTTGTATTTCCACCTAAATGTCTTTGCCGAGATTCTGCTCTTGTCTGATTTCCTCATATTTGTTTACCTACAGACTGCAGCCAGCCTAATGTAGGTCAGTCACGTGACTTGACGTGATCTACGTGGTTTGTTTACATTGAGTGCATGCCCGCATTTCAGATTTGCATTTAATATAACTGGAAAACTACTGGAGTAAACTCTTTCAAACTGCACCATTTGATTAAATTCAGGATAACCTTTTATTTTATAGATTGTAATGAGTGTCTTTAATTTCTCTTTAATAAAAACATGGGCTTCAAGTTAATCTGAAATACACACTACATGCCCAAAAGTATTCAGACACACCTGTTATCTGTTGAATTCAGGTGTTTTAGTCAAGGTTTGGTCTATAAGCCCCGGATCTCCTGTGACGTCATGTTTTGTGGCAACACTTTGGGGACAGAGCCCTGATCTCAACCCCATTGAGCACCTTTAGAATGAACTGAAACAGGTAAATCCTCTACAGAAGGAATGGGCACAAATTCCTGAAGGAACACGCCAAGATCTTGTGGAGTGTTTCTGTGGCCTGCAATGTCCGTTTCAGTTCCAAAAGTGCTTAGTGAGGTTGAGGTCAGATGATCTGCGGGTCAGTCCAGTTTGTCCTCGTCAAACCATGTCCTTATAGTCCCTGTGCAACGGGGGACAGTCACGGGCATTCCTTCATTGCTACAAAATCCTTCCATGCATGACTTCTCTTTCTTTGCAGGTGGCGGGGGAGCTGGTGCCTGTCTCCAGGAGTCACTGTGTGAGAGGCGGGGGACATCCTGGACAGGTCACAAGTCCATCACTGGGACACATGGAGACAAATGAGATCAACACCATTAACTTACTCACACCTAGGGACAATTTAGAGTTACCAACTAATCTAACATGCTTGTTTTTGATCTGTGGGAGCAAACCGGAGTTTCAAGAGACAACTCAGGGTGCAGACTGCACATAGAAAGGCTGGGAGGCAAACCTGCAACCTTCTTGCTGTGAGGCGACAGCTTTAACCACTGCACCACATGCCACAAAACTGGAAGCATGAAGGTAAAGTAAGTAGTAAACTTTATTTATATAGCACCTTCCATAGATAAAATCACAAAGTGCTTCACAGAAATACAGATACAGGCTTAATGTAAAACAAAAACAGTAGGAGCTGCTGATAAAAATGTTAAGTAGAACATTTAACTAAAAGCTTGTCTGAATGAAAACGTCTTAAGCTGCTTTTTAAAGGAATTAACAGAGACAGACACACAGGGGCAGGACATCGCACTGCCTGGGGGCCCACGGCCTGAAAGGACAGGTTACCTGGAGTTTTAAACCGGGTCTTATGGACCTTTAGGAGGTTCAAGGCTGAAGAATAACAAATCAACATTTTAGTGTCCATCCTGTCCATTTAAAGCTCTAAAATTAAAGTGTCCATAATGTCTTGGCCCATCACAGGAGATCAGGGGTCTGTAATGAATTCTACTAATAACAGGTGTCCAAATCCTTTTAGCCATGAAGTATAAAAACATCACATAAATCTGCTTGTTTTTGTTCTAAATGGTAAAGACAACTTGAGGTTGGTAGAAGGTTCCTCTGTTTGTTGACGCTGACCTCAGGCAGCAGAACTGACAGCTAAAGCCCAAATATACGAAAGTTAAATAAAACAAATAGGGACAATACTTTAGAGAGAACATTTATTTTTTTGTGCAGCTTTATTGGAATTCGCACAATTACATAGTTTTTACAGTTGTGTGCAAAGTCAAGAAGACGCACTTATCACCCAAAACTTTAACAGATTTATTTAAGCCACTGAGTGACTCGTGTTGCACTGCTGCAAAACCTTTTATTGTTCATGAATCTGTAATCATACTCAGTCGTCACTTGTGTTGGATGTACTGAAGCAGCTTTACCACACATACACCATAAATCTAAAGAAATGAGTTAAAATCAACTAACATTCATGTAGGGAAGGAATTATCAAACCGGGGAAGATTATAACTCAAAAACATTTCAAATTGAAGGTTTAGCTTCCAACTTTCTAGAGATTCTAACAAACAAACAAAAAAAGGTTGAGATTTAGAGCATCTTTTTGCTTTGAATGATTTTGATAAATTTCTGAAATGGTGGATTTCATTCATCCATTTTTCTCGTAAGCAGAAAAAGAAGGGGAGTTTTAATTAAAAGCCCAAGACATTTGAGTGAACACCTGAGTATTATTTAAATAATAGTGATCATATTCAGCATAAATTCTCTCTCATACAATCAGATAGTTTTACAGCGTCATCACCTGAAACGCCTTCACTAAAGGGGTGTAAACTAAATCTAGAATATACAGTATATCCAGAAATTATCAGAAGAACATGAGAAGAATCTGTCATTTGATCAAGTTTCAGAGCCTAAATCAGTTTAATCACCAGCAGCTAAACAGTCAAGAATCTCCCACAAGGAAGGACAAAAGTGCTACAGAATAAATCTGAGTCTCTGCGGAGGACGTTTGTTGTTTTTGTTGTCCCACGGAGCGTCCTCTGTCATTTGGAATAATGAGCGAAGGGAGACTCTTCATTCACTTTGCCCTGCAGAGACGACAGAAACACCAGTGGGGTTTAAAAGAAATATATGTGATTCTCTTAAAAACCTTTCATGAAAAAAAAGCACAAAAAATGACATTTTATACAATTACTACAAAAAGGAATTTGATCTTATTAAATTGACTGATAAATAGCTTTAACTAATAAAATGAAATGGATCAAATATGACATTTTAATTCCCTCTCATTCCTTTTTTCTGCAATGTGCAATTAAATTATTTAGTTTTACCTTACACCACATAAATAAGCCAACTTAAAATGAACTGAAATTGTTTTTATGAGTGAAAACTAAGCAAGAACTCAAATAATTCAGTGAATAGGAGCTGGTTAAAGTTGTGCAACACCACATATAGGCACGTCACCCTAACTGTCCGTCCTGCTCCTTGTTCCTTTCTTAAAAACTAAATCTTGTCATTAATTAACTCTAACAGTTGTCTTTACATGATTACATGCCTGCCCTGTGGTTGGTTATATAATGTGTAAATGTAAAGTGCATTCTGTTCCAGTTCAGCTCAATGTCCTGAAATGAGTTTTACAGCCACGAGGCAATAAAGCTTTGCACCAACCCAGAAAACTTGTGTAACCTTTCTGAACTTTAGTGACGCTTTTACATTTTTAATCACCCGCCGCCGAAGGTGAAAGGGCAAAAACGTGTCAGCCTGCATTTTTTTGTGTTCTTTTGACTGCAGCATTATGATCCAGTGGACGGGTTTTAATGAAAATCTTAAAAAATCAACAAATAATTGACTTTTAAAGTCAACACAGTTCAAGATGGCCGCCACAGCCAGTGACCTCAGGAAACAGAATTGGCTATAACGCAGACACCTTTACAGATACGGAGCTAAAATCTGGTGTTGTAGTAGCTGAGTATCATCCCTGACATATACTCCAAGCGCTTCACATTGTGCATCACTTTTGCCCAAGATTTTGGCATTAAATGTTTGTGTCAACACTGTTAGCAAAATATGTCATGACTCACTGGACAGATTTTAAAGAAACTCTCAGAAAGTAATCACTGGATGTACAACTACAACTGATTAACTTTTGGAGCCATTAAATGAAGTCAATTGATCTTAGACAACACAAAAACGGCTATAATTCAATCAATTTTACTGATATTGAGCTAAAATCTGGTAATCTTTAACACATAACCTGAGCGCTAATACTTCAGGTAAGATCTCACAATATCACATGAAACCCTGCATAATATCTTTTACAAGATTTGACTAAAACTGTGCCAACTCCAAACTTTCTTAAAATGAGATTAGTCTTAAATGCAGGCATGAAAGTTGGCGGGTGATATGCATTTCTTCAAGTAATGCTAGGCCTTTAATTTGTTACTTTTGTTTGATATAAAAGCGATAAATCACTGGATCGCAGTAGTTCACATAGGCGTTTCTTCTGCCAAGTTATTTGTCATCATATCTGGAAAAGAGTTGTGTTTTTCACACAATGAGGAGGAAAAATCTTATTTGTTCACCTGAAATACAATCCCCCCAAAAAACCTCCAGGATGCTGACGAAGTCTGAATACCTGCTGACGAACTGATGGGGCCTGATAATAAACTCTTTCACAAAGAAAAAGCTCAGTCATCACATATTCACCCCACATAATGCCCCGTGAGACTGTTTGACACACTAACAAGTCAGACTTCCTGTTTGCGTAAAAGAAAGAGCAGCAAACCACCGAGCTTACTGCTGAGAGCAAAAACGAAGAAAATGCCACATGGTAGCTGAAGTTTTATATCTCAGTTCTTAGAAGCTGCCAGTATCACTTTCTTTAGGCTTTTACTAGATACCAGCACCTGAATGAAAGCAAAACTCACAGGGGAAAACAGGATATTGAGTTTTCTGTGCTTTTAAATATTAATAAAAAGTAGCAATAAGTGCATTTGACCCTTTGTGCCCAAACACCAGTTTTCTCACTCACCATCGGCACGTCTTCAAGTCTCTCAAAGTTGGACTTTGGTGACTGGATACATTTCACCGTTACGACCACAATCATCAGAGCGAGGATGATGCTGAAGATGCAAATGATGGCCACGAGCCCAGGGTTTCTCATCAAGTCGTTTTTCCCCGAGTTGGCTGAGAGTGCTGAAAGTCATGACACAAAACAAACAGTTACTTTCCTGAGTAAACCACATTACGGACTTTATTATTATTTAATTTGATGAGATTTTCTTAAGCTTGACCGTTTTCTTGTCTAAAGATATCCGAGCTAGTTTTGTTTTGAGAAAACAAACTTTTTTTTTAAGAATAATGACACGATTATGGTGCAAATATGAGTGGCTCTCACAGTTTCGTCATTCATTACTGCCGTCATTGGAGATGATTTAGAACAGTAAAAGCATTGATCGGTGATAAAGGTGCTTTGATGCAATATTTCCAGTTTGAATCAGCTGCCAGCATGACTGTCCTGATTTCTGATAAAGTGGTAAAACATTATTATTATTTTGTTTTAATAGTTTTCAAACCATTTAGTTCTCATAAGAAAACAAGCTTTTATTGGTAAAAAAAACAACTTTAAAAACAAGCTGTGTTACTTCAAGATAACTTATCTTCAGATAACATCATAAAAAAATAAAATTTCAAGCATGCCCCATCTAGATTTCTGTATCCGAGTACTATGAACTCACATGTGACATTTAATAGACTTTATAGGCATGTTTTGCCACCTAGCGTAGCAGTTTTTACATTTTCAGCACCAGTTTGTCTGTAGATTCAACTGCAGAAGCCTATAATTAACAGTATTTCAACATTTACAGCATGCATGACAGAACCTGTAAGATCAGAATTACACAAATTAAACTCAGTTTGAAGAACAAAACTGTTTAGCTGCAGAGTCACAGAGACACACAGAAGATACACCTATCAGAAAAGATATTATGACCAAGCATCTAAACTTGTAGGTTTAGACCAAATCAGGCGTAACTTTTAACCAAACATGGCAGTCGGGTATGGGATCAACAGATCTGTTGAGGTTTAGGATGGGGTCTCCATCGTCCCACAGCTGTGACCTGACTCTATCAGTTTGGGGGCTTTCAAAGTCTTTATTATGTTTTTTTTTTTTTTGAGGTGTCGGTTTGCAGAACTGATCAGGCAGGTGGAAGGTCCACAAAGATGCCAGATTGCAGAGTTTTCCAGATTAAAAAATACAGGTTTAAAACAGAAACAAAAGTCAAGCTTCTTGTTAAAAAAAAGCTAGTGGTGCTGACATTTTGTCCAATAGGCAGGGCAGTTGGGTAGTTGCAAAATTACAGTATAGTTGAATATTCCTCTCAAACGCTAACATCTTAAATAACACAACTGGAAATTAG
Source organism: Kryptolebias marmoratus (assembly GCF_001649575.2). NCBI lineage: Eukaryota > Metazoa > Chordata > Actinopteri > Cyprinodontiformes > Rivulidae > Kryptolebias > Kryptolebias marmoratus. Next base: position 6,104,158 of record NC_051453.1, on the reverse strand, counting down.
GCCGTTGAAGTGAGATGCTGGGGATTTGTTGCAACATGGGAGTGAGAGGTCGCTTTCTCCAACAAACCATTAAATCCACTGCAGCGCGGAGAAGCAGCAACTGGCTGTGGATTAAAGGAAAATAAAAAAAAACATGACGAAACAGTGGGGTGTGATGCTGAGGGGGGTGTACTTCATCATCAAGAAACACTGATGAACCCTCTGGAGATGCTGTGGGCTCATCAGCATCTCCAGATGATATATATATATATATATACTCACAGGAGTACTATTAGCTCTACTACCTAAATGAAGGCTGGGCATTAAAGGCAGTGGGGGTCCATTAGGCTGGTTATTGGGATGCAAAGCACGACTGCTCAGCATTTGTAATAAAACAGCTTATGACTGGTTGTAGTTCAAGCATTCCCATACAAGTTTACAATCTATTAGAATAAAATAAAAAGCTCTCCCTGTAGTCTAACCTGGACTGGTTGCGTTCACTGCGGCACTGGTTGAGGCATTTTGTGACTCTGACGTCGACAGGACTGTCTGCTCCTGAGAAGTCGTCTCATTGGATGCCTGGCTGGTTGTAGCGTTCACAGTAGTACTGCTTGGGTTGGGTTCCTCTGTTCTGGGTGTTCCTGGTGAAGCTGAAGTGACATCAGTGGCGTTCTGGTGTGTTGTTGTTGTTTGAGACTGCAGTGTGACGGCGCTGGTTTTCACACCAGATGACGTTGCCAAGCTGGAGGGGAAGTGCGAAGCCGTTGTGGTCGACTCTGGTTCCTGTGTAGGTTCAGAGAAAATGGCGGTTTCTGCAAAAAAAACACATTTTACCTATATTTTAGATCACGTTAGTGGAGCAAAGCAGTCGCAAAGCTGTGAATTATAAAATCTGTGAAAGGAGGGCGACAATGAGCCCGTCTCACCTTATAATAAATTAATAACCGTTTAGCAGAACGCTCAGCACAGCAGCTCTGATCCAGCAGAGAACAAGTTTTATGTTCTCCGTGTTTTTAAAGTGCACTAATTCAAAAGCACAGACAAAGAAGCTAAAACTCCAAACTTGGAACCTAAAAAAAGGAGGATCTTTCCTTTGGATGGAGATAAATACCAGATTTTAAACAACTGAGCTTTGGATTAATCGCTGCACAGTTAACTTATTGAACATTTCCAAAGGCCGACTGGAGCTCAGAGCAATCATCCTTCAATATAAAGTTATTAATTTATGTGTCCCTAGTTGGAGTTTTATGGCACAAAGGTGCACTGAACTAGAAAATATCACGTTTTGCACCACAAAGATGGAAAAATATAAGTGAATTGTTTCAAATGACATCCTGAAACACTAAGGGTCAGATTAAGCTAAATTAAATTGATGTTCTGGGTCTTGGAAGGATAAAATTATTTAAATTTTGGACCTTACATTTACTTACATCAGGTTATGGTCAAAACGTCAGAGGAGCTCTAAATAACAGTTGTGGATGAAAGCCTAATTTCACTACAAATGAACAAACTCTGTCATCCAGGACTTGACCATCCTGGGTGGTTCAACAGAACGCAGCTGGACTTCTTCTCTCGTTCCTGAAGACGTTTCACCTCTCATCCAAAAGGCTTCTTCAGTTCGGCCTCGGCTTGTTTGATAAAGATTCTACAATACGATCAAAAGTTCCCTCATCAGCCATAAGTGGGTTTTTTGTCGTCTGCTGTGGCTCCTTTCAGATCACCTGTAGGCCTGGATGAGCTTGTTGATTCTGAAGCTCAAAAAACAAGCAATGATTTGTGTCCTCTGGTAACAATACGCTGCCACCCTGTTGGCACTGTGTGCACTCTGGCTCATTATCATGTTTACCAAGTAATAGAAACTGCAACAGGCTCAATCACCATCACCATCCAAATCTTTGCTTTATTCCCCCACCAGAATTGACTTTCCAAGTTCAGCTTAAAACTGAAGTGTGCTGAAAATCTGCTTGACAGAAAAAGGGCACAGCTGCTGCTTTTTAGAACAGAATCTGCTTAAAAAAACAGCACTGCTTTCTGAGAAATAACCTGCGCCTTGTTAACCCAGGCAAGCTTTTCTGCACCTCCCTCTGGTAACAGGACGCTTTCTGTTTGCATAAATTTGCATCTCTACCAGACTTTTCACGTGGAGTTCAGCCCTCGTTTCGTCAAACCCGTGAGCTTTAACAGGAGAAAAGTGTGAAACTTTCACTCACCGCTGCAGACTGCCACTGTGAGGAGGGAAACCAGGACGGTGAGGTGCATCATGGCTGCAGGCATGTTGAGAGAGGAAACGGCTGACAGTCATATCAGTGACGTTCAGAAAACCCTCACAGGCGATACATCCTTGACAGCAGGATGTGTTCAATGCTTGGAGAGGAGGAGGGCTCGAAACATGAGCCGCTGCATTTCAAATCTTTCAGGCTGATCAAATATTTGAACAAAGTGTTTGCTCTGCTGACGACAGCTGGAGATCAGTTTTACCTTCTGAGCAGGTTTTTACAGATTAAAAGGACTTGGGTTTGTGTGATTTCATTAAACTTTTACTGTTTCCATTGCTTTTTTTCGGCCTTGTTTTCATATTCAGTATTTCTTTTAGTTTCACCCTGTGTTATTTCTGTAAAGCTTGTTTCTGTGCCGTCGCACCTGCTCTCTGTTTGCTGATTGCCACTCACCTGTTACTCGTCTTTCATTTGCTCAGCAAGGACTTTTTCCTTCGTGGTTGGCTTTGCTTTGTACCGCATCATTGTAACAATTTACCGTTTGGAGATACCTGTTCATCTGTGTTGTTTAGATTTTTGTAGTGTTTTCAGACTCTGACACTTGTTTAGTTATTTAGTTATTTTGCTTGTTGGTCTAAAATGATGCACATAATATAAACTTTATTATCAACAAACTCTTACTGATGGTCTTTCCTGCAGCACAGGATGTGACCTTTAATTTTCAGGGAAGTAAAAACACTTATTTATACAAGAAATCTAAATTTTCCAATTAAAGTTTTATGTATTTTTCCTACTGCACACCACAGAAGGCATAGGTGATAGTTTTTGTGTCTGTAATGTTAGCAAAATATCTCATGAACCACTGGACAAAAAGTAATCGGTGGATATACATCTACAACCAAATTCACGATGGCTGCCACGGCCAAGCAAGCTCAGGGAACACAAAAATGGCTTTTTTTACGGCCACTGAGCTAAAATTTGATGAGGTAGTAGCTGAGAGTCATCCTCAACACATATTTTAAGATCATTTCATGACCTCCAAGTTGGCGGGAGATGTGTATTCCTTCAAGCACTAACAGGACCTTAATATTAATCTTGTTTATTCTGCATGTGCATTCTCTAAAAGTGATCTTTAAATCACTTAATACTGTCCGTTTAAACTCCAAAAACTAAAAAAAAAAGAAAAGATTCAGGAGAAAAATGATCTCTTTTTATTCTCATCACTTTATTATTCATAACAGCTCGTTAAAGAGTTGTTTTGAAATACATAATTTAATTTTAACAATCAATACTTACTCCACGGTTGTTTTAAATATTAAAGACTTTTTTTTAAATTACAAATTATATAAAAGCAACATTTAAATTCTTATAAAGGCTTCTATTCTTTTGGTCCTTCAACCGTTTTACACAAATGCAGCATTTATTTTAGTAGCGTTTTATGTGGTGAAAACTGATAAAACTATCATATGAACACAGAAACAACACAGATGTTTCAGTAATTAGTTAATAAGTAGAATATTAAGTGAGTCACAGATATCTACTCATTAACAGAAGGTTTTTTTCCCCCATCATCAAATAAAACTGATAATAAAAACATAATTTATGTTATATTAATTTTAGCTTCAGTCAAACTGACAGATTATTATTAAAATAGATATTTTCCATCTTCGGTTTCTCACGATTCAAGTTCACTTTTACAGCTGATGATTCTTTGTAATGTTAACATACAGAAGTTTTACATTTAGCTATAGTTACTGTGTAGATTTAACGTGGTACAGATGATTTGGCACAATAACAGCTGTAGCAGCTGTGGACCACATATTAAGGCAAAGTTCAAGCAGGTTCACGAGGTTTGGTACTAAACTGTTTTATATCAGTTCTGACTGTTAAACAGCACAAAAATAAATTATAACAACAGTTCATGTTTTAGGTAAAACATTAAAAATGACACGGATGTTTTGAGTTTCCTGCTCAACAAGTGGAAAAAGGAGCAGCTGCGGCAGTGAAACAGCTCTTCATCCCTGAAGGTTTCAACAGGAGCGAACGACATTCAGACAGAAAGAGACGAAATCATTCAGGCGTGAAGGAAAAGGCGCACCTGCACTGTGAATTAAACATACGACTCCTCAGATAAAGAGAGGAATTAACATCCAAAAACACAAACATCTTTATATCTGATTAACTTCATAGATGACAATAAAATTTAAGCTTTTTCCTCCAGAGGTTTAGGTGTCGGCAGTTCTTTCTGTTGTGAATCCATGACGCTGATGTCTGATGCTGCTTCTGTGTGTTGGTTTTCATCCTGTCAGCATAAAACAGGTTTTAAATTAAACCCGTAACAAAAAGGAACAACAACAACCAATTTAGACATTACACTTTCCAGTATCACCAACTGCCTTCTACTTGACTGCAGAGGCCCAAATTAATTAAAAAAACAGTCATCTTTGACTTAAATACTTAAAATACTCTTATAATTTATGCATTTTTACCAGACTTACTCTGTGTTTGAGATAGGAGAGGTATGTGTCCCACCCTAAGGTAATAAAATTGATGTACACAACACGAAATTTGGGCGACAGGAAGTAGAAGTTGACCATCTGAGCGACAGGCCAGACGCACCAGTCCACCTGAGCACAAACAAACAAACAAACAGACAGGTTTACTGAAGGAAAACATCACAGAGGAGGGCGGGCGAGCGGGAAATTAATCCGAGCATCAGGTTGTATTTTACCGCATCACATACTGCCTTCTGATGGGAAACTAAAATTTGTTTTTACAAACCTGACTCAAGCAAACCTGTGAGTTTCTTTAAAAGAAATAAAATAAAACAGTCTTATACAAAATCTCGGATGTAAAGAAATTAAAGAGGACTCAACGAAAGAAAACTATAAGAGGAAAGGAGCTAAAGCAGAAAGTTTCTCACAGGAGGCGGCTGGAGGGGCTTCAGCTATGACTATTATAGAAAAACCAGAAATATTTTGAATCATTAAAGCCCATCTAACCTGCAAACGTCAGCTCAGTTTCCACTGATGCTTTTCTTTGCACTTAAAGTAAAAGGTAAATGGAAACAATAATAACCAGAGGGGGACTTCCACTAGCCCATAAAGATTTTTTATGCTTGTTTAATTTAATTTATTGTGGTATGTTAATGTGTTTGTATTAAAGAAGCCTAAATGGGCTTCGGGGAATAGGAATAACTTGCAGATTGTGTCTGACACGCAGTAAACCTACGTGACTGACTGAGGCCTTCCCAGATCTGACACAATCTCACAGATTTCCCCAGAGATTGAAGTAATGCCAAAGGAATTGCTCTCTTCAGTGTTCCTTTAATGGACGTCCACCAGTTATTTTTGTTTCCTCTTTCCTTCCAGTTTTGCTTTTAAATACCACTTGTACTGAATTACAACCACAACTGATGTGGTTACATGCAGGTCGGGAACCTGCCTGTGGTTTGGGGCTTTTTAAATTAAACGTCACAGTAACAGCTACAGTTACACAACATTTTAGGATGTTTATTTTGTTGTTTTTCAGCTGACGAAGAGCAAGGAGCTTTAAACTAATGTATAAAACGACAATCAGTCACTTCGAACCTTAACTTCTATCTGCTTCCTGAACTTTTAATCTCTTTATGTGATAACTGCATCATCTGTACTCCTGGGGCATGACACGTCTCCACTAAAATTGTTGGAATGCGAACAAATTATTTCTGTTAAGTTCATGCAAGAGAAGAGGAGGTCACATTCACTTTTTTTAATCCCCCATGTTTTAATGAACATGAGAAATGAGAAGAGAATGCCGTTTCAGTCACTTATGTAAATAATTGAACAATAACTTGTGAGTGTGCGATCTGACCCGCAGGTCAGACCCGGACTGGTGCACTCGCCTTATAAAACTCCCAGAACTTTTCTCGAAACTCTGCCCATCCTTCCGATAAAGTGCGTCCCTCCAGGAGATCCATACCTGCGATAAGCAGAGCTGTCTGTAAAAACGTGCGTCAGAAACAAGGAGAGCAATGAACTTTTAGACGCACGACGCTCAGAATGTCAGGAAATCCAAACTATTTATCTCAGCCGTCCTTTGAACTCCATATACTTCTGATATACAGTGTGTTTTCTATCACCTCACCCATGATTTTACACACAACCTTTGACCCTTTGCATTCTTTCTGACGGTTTCTTTGTTCACACCCAGACAAATCTTAAGGCGTGTGTATGTGCACAACAGGAGGAGGAGGAGGAAGACGGGGAACTTGCCTATGAAATACCACATTCCCAGTGTCGGTGAGGCGACCAGCTGGTCCACCAGAACCTTTTTGCTCAATGTCTTCAGAGCTTTGCCCACATAAACTCTGTCCAGCCAAAGGTACCAGTAGTGCAGCAGTGGACCCATGGAGCAGCCAGCCACAAACATGCGACCTTCAGGGTGGAGTAAATAAATATTAATGCGTGAGAAAAGAAGCACAAACACACTGAACAAAGCATCTTTTATTTCTTCAGACTTGTGCAAACTCTGCTTCGAGGAAGGAAGTTAAAGTGTCAGAATGAAGGTGTCAGAATGAAGTTCTGAGGAAAAACGTAAAAAGAGGAGTGAAACCAAAACCACAAAAAGTACAGGCTGGCAATAAACGGACATAAATGTGAACAATAAAACCAACTTCAAATCACTGTAGAATAAGAAGCAGCTTAGGTTGAAAAAAACACAACATGAAGAGAGGAAAAAGAGCCTCTAAAGGAAAGTTTGATCGTTAATGAGAAAAATATTGGCTACAACATTTAGAGGCGTTTATCCTCAAAAAGCTGTTTGCGCACAGTGGTGGTGGCATCATGCTCTGGGGATGTCCCCCTGCTGAAGGAACTACAGAGTGTGAAAACCTCAGAATCGTTTAGCAGATTTTCAAATCATCACCAGAACGGTTAAATGTTAAACAACGTTTAGTGACACCCCTCCAAAAGGAAAAAGAAAACCAAATATGATTGTAGATTTTATGTTGTGTAAGTTTCTGTGAAGGACACATCCAGTCAGAGACAGACTCTGTTGGAGCTGCAAACCCGTTTCAGTGACGCCCAGCAACACTCCCCTCTGCTCACCTGTCCTCCCCCAGTCCCGGACTCTGCCCGGCTCCCTGCGGTTCTCGCGGGTCTGCTGCAGGATGTCTCCCAGCGACAGCATCACTCCTCCGCTTAAGGTGTTGGTGAGCAGCAGGTACCGGCCCTGGAAGAGCGGCCTCCAGGAGAACCGGATACGGACCAGAAACTCTTTACCTGCCCGGGGAAGCATGATGTTCAGACCGCAGTGGCAACACGGTCATCTGTGGAGGAAACATTCAATCAGTCTTCAATCCTGCTTGATCCCTGGTATTTCTCCTCAACAGTTATATTACTCGTTCCTTCTCTTTTCTTTCATGTTTAGCAGCAGACTCATTTTTATATTATCACCTTTAGTCTACATTTCACCGTGTTTGTTTACCTACACAGACTAGACAGCCTAATGTAGGTCAGACATGAGACCGTTTACATTGAGTGCGTACCTGCATTTCATAAAAATATTCAATATATCAGGAAAACTACTAGCCTAAACTCTTCCAAACTGCACCACTTTATGTAGTTCAGGATAACCTTTTTATGTTTGATTTCATTTGTTGCATTACCATTTATATAGACAAAGTTATTGTTTTTTATGAAACTTGTACACTGTACTACTAATTACACCAATTAAGGATAGATAGACCTGGTGTTAGAAATGTTCAGTATGATAAAATAGGTCACAATAAGGCAATAAATAAAAATCAATTTGCAAACATGACCAAGCAAAGAGAGACTTTAGGGTCAATTATAATCATATTTTGTCATATAATCATACAAAATCATTTAGTATATGACTGCCATTAGTCTCTGAGCTTCAGTGTATTTGCAGAGTTTAACTAATGTTAACTTGAGTTAAAATAATAAGAACTCATTTTGTGTTGTAAAAGCCAGCCTGTGATTACTACCACATGCCACTTTTTATACTTTTTATTATCTCTAAAATTATGTGAACTATGTGAAAATGCAAGGTTTTATGGGCTGAACCCCTAGTGTTTTAAAATCCTACAAAGGCCCCATTTTAAAATATTAGTATCGTGGGTCAAAGTTCATGCAGTTCAGCTTTCTAGAGAAACATTATCAGCTAGAGGTCAGCTTGTCTGGGGACTTTGAGGCAGAACTGACCCCTGATCTGTCCTAAATATACAGCCAGAAACAAGCCCATAAAACACAATTTCTCTTTCACGATTTGTCTGACATTGACCTTTATAAACAGACTTTTAGTGTCAGATTTATTCCTCTGATCGAACCGGAGAGAAGCGAACCTGAGTCGGTGTTGTGTCGGAGTCGGTTTCCCCGCCGAAAACGCGTTTCTCCTCAATTTCTCCTGAAACAGCTAGAAATAAAATCAATTCTTGTTTTACTGGGTCTAATTAAAACAATTATATAAACAACAGAGAATATAAGCGACGCGTTTACTTCTGATCGGAGGAAGACGGTCACGAAATGACAGGAAACAATCAAAGACTGTATAAACCATGTTTGTAATGAACGTTAGAGCGACACCTGCTGGCGAGGAGGAGCTTACGTCATAATCGAGCGCCATGAAAAATGATATCGCTTCTGTTTACTACGGAGCCCCGCGAGGGACATGTCAAACATCCCTCGTTTTATCCTAGCTCCGTAGTTTAGAGCAATTGTGAGTTGAGTAAATTGTTAAAATGTGTTGAGTAATTTATTAAGAATTATTTGAAGCAGTCTTTGCACATAAATACTATTAAAGCTTCCTAAATAACCCATAAACTTCAGAAAACATCAGTGATTATATATTTTTAAGAACAGTTCACAAAATCTAAGGGAACCCTAAATAGTAAAATGCTTCAAAATGAGTGAACTCATGAGTCAACAGCGCCATCTGCAGGCAGTAACACAAAGCTGCAATGTACATGTCAGAGCAGTAGGAGTTATTAAACCAATGGTACCCAAATTCAAGGTCGGGGCCTCACTTTGGGTCATGAAACATCAAGTAAGGGTCCTTAAATAATCTCCAGATGTCAGCTTGCATTAAAAAAAAAAGCTTGCTTATTACATATTTTCACCATTATTGTTACAAGGAATACAGACTATTGTCACAAATTATTAAAAACTGTATTCGGGTCATCTTCAGACCATTTTAATAAGTTTATGACCAAACTTTGTATATTTAAAAAGGTAGTAGATGGGTTTGCGAGCCTCTGTTGCTGTCATTTTGTGGGTTGAAAGATAAAAAGTTTGGGAAACATTACTCCAAAGCATCTACTGAGTTGACAGCTCTGTTTAAAACTTTATAAATAAATTGGAGAAGGGGAATCTGGCTCCACCTGTATTATCATGAACTGAACAGTTTTTCAGTCTTTTGTTGTTGTTTGTGTTGATTCTGACAAATCTGTGTTTAAGTGTCTCACACTACTTGTTTCGCTGTTTGTTTGTTTTTCAGAATAATGCTCCAATAATAAACACAGGGGAAACCTATCACAGCAGCATCGCCCACATAAACTCAGCCTAGCTTGTGACTTCGCAGTTTCCTCTAATCACATTTGGTAAAACATAAAGTTCCTGTCAAGCTATGTCACGAAATGAAGTTTGTACTGACTGTAGTTGTGATTCACTATATATTAAATCCTGCCCTGTTTTTCGTGGGTATTGATTTTTTTTTTTTTCTGCAGATATATTTGTTACAGTTGCCATCATAAACTCGGTGTGTGCTTTTGTAGAAATGGCAGCAGTGGTTACTGCTGACCTCCTGATCAATAATTCAGTCTCTCCGGCAGCACTCATCAATTATAAATGACTGCTTCATTATTTGAGGTGGAATGGATCAGGACGGGCGTAGCGGCTCCGGATTCGTCAGACGACCTGTCAATCTTCTACACGGACCCTAAAATCCCGCCCACCTGCCAGTTTCACCGAGGCCTTGTAAAGATGGCGGTGTTTACAGGAGGAAGAAGCCGGAAGTGATGTTGGCTTTCAAAATAATAATAAACCATGGGGGAAAACAGTGGATTGAAACCTCAATTAAAGTGAATCTCTGTAAAATTTATATATTTATATATATATATTTTGTTTTTTTTATCACAGAGGTTATAGAGTTAAAAAAATAAAGTTAAAAAATAAAATTTATCTGAAAGTCCTTTGAGTTTACCTGCCTGTGATTTATCCTAAAATCCCAGAGGGAAATACTGTGCATTTCAATCTACTAAATATGGTAACTTTAAAATATTATGATTAAGATTCAGATTTATATCTATCCTTACACAAGATTACATACAAAATAATTTTAAAAACGCAACATTAAAAAGCTTATAACTTATAATTAAGCTTTTTTATCTTGTGTACTGAAACATTTTTTGGTATTAAATATTAGAACACATCCCTAACCTCTGATTAGAGAAAGATGGATAAATAATAATCGATTAATTTAGCTTTTTTATGTCTGAAACTGGATAACAAAGCATATGAAGGGGGAAAATGGACCCTGACATACTCTGCAGCTTTTGGTATGAACATTAAATGACTAAACATGAAAACACATTCGAGAGCTCAAATTGTTTCTTTCCTTGCAACCAAAATCTCCTGATTGTGTAACAGTTTTTGATGCGCTTTTATTTTGAAGTTAAAAACCGGATTCTGTTGTACTCAGACTTCCTGCCTTGACAGCGTCGGTGTTTCTGCGGGTGCTGAACGCGGTGGAAAGCAGCCGGATAGAAACCTGCAAAGGTAGGTTTTATGTCTTCATTTACTACACTGAACTAACACCGTTATTTACATTGAAATGTATTTTGTATTTGCTGCCTGATTGTTGTTTGATATAAAATATAAGTTAAATATCTCCTATCCGCGCCCCTGATGAAATACTTTCTCCAACAGCTGTTTCCTTTGTGAATAACGACGTGAATAACATAATGTGCTGTTATCTGTGAATGAATGAAGGCTGCTGCTGCCTCTGTGCGTCTCTGGTTTGATTCCGGGTTTGTATCCTCCAGGAAAAAAGGCGTTTAAGACGAGGGGAAAAAAAACAACTCCAAAATGATCTGAGCCAGAAATTATATTAAAACACTGAATCAAACCAGGCGACAGCAATTTATTGTGCCTTGTATGTGCATGAGATTAACAAATCTTTAATAATATTTATTGAGATTTATCATCAAAGTCCCAATGGCTGTTTTTTATTCAATATGCATGATAATGGGAATATTCTGCAATTAGTTATAGTGTAAAACATTTAATCAGATCTCACATGTATCTTTTTATTCAAATTACAGTCAAAAGAACTACACTGCACACATACAGGATGTCTTAAAGAGCTAAAATATTACTGTGAAAATCTGATTTATGCAACAGAGGATGGAATTACTTGAATATATTTTAAGCTGCTGTGTTTAAAGCTTTACAGAATTGTACAGAACATTATTATAACAGTTTAGTCAGTCAGGAGTTTGGTTGTTAAAGGAAATCAATGCAAAGACATGGTTTCACAGGATAAAGACTCCTGTGTCGGTGATGGAGCGGCACTTCTGTTCCTTACCTCCAAAGACGTGTTATTGTGTTTCAGAGAGTGTGAATTTGAGCTCCGAGTGTCCGGCCACATCTGCACATCCTGTGCTGTCAGTGAACTCACCGTCTGAGCAGGCAGCAGGTCAGTGAAGGCAGCAGGTGCAGGTCAGTGAACTCACCGTCTGAGCAGGCAGCAGGTCAGTGAAGGCAGCAGGTGCAGGTCAGTGAACTCACCGTCTGTTTGACCTGCAGCGAGAGTGACGTATCTGCTGTGTCACATGGCAAAAAACAAAACCCAAAAAACAAAAAAAACGTACATCCATCCACCATGTTACCTGGGACGAACACTCCTCACAGTCCCATCACACAGGCACTCTGGGTTACTGTGGGGTCTGCAGAGAAAAAGATTCAAAAGTCACATTTTTTCCCCGTAAACTAGGATTTTATGTCTGGAAGAACAAGAAGCATCAACACCCTGCAGGCATCTGCATCTGGCTCTGCAGCCTTATAGAGAAACTGCATTTTCTCTAAAAGTGCAGTATGATTACTGAGTGCTAAATGAAGCTAAAACTGAAGCAGAACACTTGCTAAAAGTAATAAAAGGCTAGCTGAAGAGTCAAAAAGGTGTAAAAAATATGAAAGTTAGGAAAACCAAAAGTCAGAGCACCCATCTCCTAAATGAGATGAACCTTTTAATTTATGAAAGGCTAAAATGGAGCAAAGTATGCTGAGTTAGGTTGCAAAAAATGTACGGAAAATAAAAAAAAAGCAGGAAAACAAAAGTGTGAATGCTGAATCAACATTTGCACAACTAGACACGGCCTCCATCGAAGCTGTTTGCCAAACATGTCACAACTACCAGACAGCAAAATGCAGAACGAAGCCAAATGTTTGTTGCACGAACTGATTCACAAACAGAGGCGAGGCGTCCCAGATCCACCGGCAGACTGCAGCACCAAGAAACATCCTCCACATCCTGCCTGCCCTCCTCGCCGCTTTCTGTTCTCAGTGTCGGGGGGAGAAAAACCAAGAGATGCTATTTTTAGGTTCGCCTTCCTCTCATCTGCATCTCCATACTTCCTAGAAGAAGGAGGCACGTGATTGGAGGAGGAAACGAGGAAAAACGCCGTCTCAGACAACCGTGGAGCAGCTGAGCGAAACTCCTGCTGTCCGTTTTTGTTAATTATTAATTGTTGTTTCCTGCTTACAGCAGGTTAGCGGCAGACCGGTGATGTGTCAGGGGAACAGCTGAGAAACATCACATTTGTTTCCAGCCAGATGAATCTGACCCCTCTGTTTAAGTTTGACACTTAGGCATCTGCAAGAGCTGATGCAGGCGGTGCAGAAAGATGCTGAACACCAGCAACTTGTTGTGGGGGTCAGAGGTCAACTGGCCATGATCTTAATCTATGAAAGGCAGCGGGCGATATTACAAGAAACACTAGGCCTTACATCAATGTAGTCAAGTGGTGGAAAAATGGATTGAATACGTCACGATGGAGACATCTCCGTTTGTTTTTTTTTAAAAGAAGAAGGTGTTGGGCCGATCTGGGATCAGCTGCGGATTAGCTGCGACTCTGATTCCGATGATAAGCGCCCGATGTGGCGGCGGCAGCAGCTCAGGATGATTCCGGTGCCTGCAGGACGTCAATCTGCTGCAGGTGACAGGCTCAGGGGAGAGCTCGGTCATGTCGCCATCCCACTCTGAAAACACCACTCTTGACTGGATTAGGATGAAGAAAAACTAAAACGGATTTCCTCTGGTGGGAAAGAGAAAACGCTGTAATATGATTTAAAGGAATGCACGTCGCCCGCCACCTTTCATGGCAGAGTTTTGGGACTTAAATCGTCTTGTGTTGAGAAATGAGGGAGTTGGAGCAGTGGAAGCCATCTTGACTCAAGTTGTAGATGTGCATCCAAAGATTGTTTTCTGAAAGTTTCGTTAAAACTTGCCTAGTAGTTCATGAGATATTTTGCTAACAGGCAGACACATGAACACACACGCTGTCCCCTTTCGGCAGCAGGCGGTAATAAATCCTTGGTTTACAGACTGAAAAATGTTGCAGCATCCCTCAAAACATTCTATATTTTAATTTTTCCTAAAAAAAAAAATTATTACTTCTTAGCAAACCTGATCTCTGAAGCAGTTGTAGAAATAGCAGCACGCTGCAAAACTAAAACAAAAGGTCACCCAGAGGTCAAATATGACAGATTTAGAGTTTTTCTGTCTTTGAGGCCTTAATAAACCTTTCCCTCCCTCCTGATGACATCACATCCAGAGGCTAATGTCAGTGTCCATTTGGCAGTTTGTCCAGCCGAGTTTAAAGTCTCTCGTCACGTCCCTCCTGGCCATCAGTCTCGTCTCGGTGTCTTTGTTTTTGCTTTTCAGCCCATGAGGGAAGAGAGCCGTCCCAGTCTGATTTAATGTGGATTATTTATAGACCAAACAGGATTCTAACAACAGGACAAACTAAAATCAAACATGAAGCCAAAAAAATCCAGCAAAATAAACATTTCCATTACTCATTTTAGTTTGGTCAGATGACATTATTTCGTCTCATGTTGTTGATGTATTTAGTGATATAAAGGAAATTATCACATGGCAGCAGGATCATGACTCAGGACTTTCAGCAGACAGTGAACTCAAAAGTTCAGATTTATGAATTACAATAAAAAAAACAGTAAGAGAAAAGAAATGCTTCGTCATATAAACTAAATATTTGAGCCCAGTGGGGTTCTTAAGCTGGATTTTAGTCAGAAACTACCCCACATTTTAAGTTTCAGATGCATCAGTCTTTGAGCTTTCTGCATGTCCCCAGGAGCTCCACACAGATTAATCAGATGGGTTCATTAATGTCTGAAAATCAACACTTTTTGCTCCCATTGTCCAGACTGGAGGGTTGTGTTGCTGACTCAGCAGAAATACACCAAGAGCAATGAAACCGCAGCAGATATTTATGTTAAACGAGTCCGAGGAGCCTTCACCTTCTCAAAACACGACGTGGATTTTCATGACTGTTTGCTTTAGAGCTGCCTTGAAATATAAATTTATGCCTTAGGCATCAGCTCACCCCGTGAAAAACAGGTAAATAAAATGAATATATGAATAATTTATTTCTCTGACCTGTTGTTTTGATGATTTGATCACATTCTTTGGTTGAACTCATCAAGTCCTCAGACAAACGTGTTTCTCAGCCTTTCTGTAAGGAAGTACAGGGTTTTATTGTCAAATACAGTGTGTTACAGTAATATACAAGGAGAGAATAAGTCAGAGAGAAGCAGCAGGTGTGGAAAATAAAAAAAAAGCTTATTGTGATTATAAATCAGTGTCATCAAACATAATAATAGGTGTATTAAGTATCCATTACTTTTAAAACAAACACAGATGACATATTGAAACCTCTTTGTTTGACTTCATGTATTTTACATCTTAAACTCTGATTTTTCCTGAAATGAAGCGGACAAAATAATATATGATGAACTCAGATGTTTAATGTACTTGTGTACGATTTACTGTCTTACTTCAACAAAAGCAGCAGCATCCTGCAGCCCGAAGCACTTTTGCACGATGGGAAATATGTTAATTGCTTTCAGATTAAACTGCGAGACCCCGGTTTCTAAGCCTCTGTATCAAATTAGAGTTTAGTGAAGGTTAAAGCGGCCCTCGTCTTCGCAGCTAATCTCAGAGAGGCAGAGAAAAGGCTGCAGTAATCTCTGCTCACCGTCACACACAGCTGATGCTCGACAGACTCTTCTGAAAGCTAAAAAAAGAGTTTGAGATAAGGTTTGACGACATCCGGGCTGGAATCACTGACTGATCATCTTTAATCTCTGCTATTAATATCTATTCCACTTTCGTTCATACGCCGTCACTTTTGTTTTGGGGAATAAATGAAAGAAATCCAAAGGAGTTGGGATGTGTAAAATGTAAATTAAAGCAGAATGCAACAACCTGAAAATTTCTTGCTTCCATATTTTATCCGCAGTGGAACATAGTGAAAATAACAATTGTTTAAATTATAAAATTGCACCATTTTAAGAAAACAATGACTTATTTTTGAATCTGATGGCACCAACTTATCTAAAAAAAAATTTTAAAAAGCTGGATGGGGCCATGGAGCTGCTGGAGGTTTTGGAGGGAAGGTTGTCCCATTCTTGTCTTATGGAGGATTCTAGCTGCTCGACAGTTTCTGGTCTTCTTTGCACAAAATGTTTTTGAAGATTTAGCACCTGGACTCTTCTGCTACAAAGCCATGCTGCTGTAATGGAGGCAGTCTGTGGTTTACCATTGGGTTGCTGAAATATGCAAGATCTTCTCTGGATGGGAGCAGATGTTGTTCTGAAACTTGTATATAATGTTATGTATTGATGGTGCCTTTCCAGATGTGTAAGATGACCATGTCATAGGCACTAATGCACCTCTATACCATCAGAGAGGCAGGCTTTAGATTCGTCTGACCTCAAATCAGTTCTCCTCAGTCCATTTTAAATGAGCTTTGGTTCAGAGAAGACAGCAGCGTTTCTGGATGGTGTTCACATCTGGCTTCTTCTTTGCCTGATAGAGCTTTGAGCAGCATTTGTGTGAACTGTGTTTACAGACAATGATCTGTGGAAGTGTTCCTGAGTCCATGCAGTGATGTCCAGAACAGAACCAGGCCTGGTTTTAATGCAGCGGCCCCTGAGGGCCCGAAGATCACGACCGTTCAATATTGACTTTCAGCCTCGTCCTTTGAGCTCAGAGATTTCTCCAGATTCTTGAAATCTTTTGATGATATTACGATCTGTAGATGGTGGGATATTCAAACCGAGCTGAGCATTCGCTTTGACGTGACAGCATCATGAGTAAATGGATTTCTTAGGAGGAAACTGAACCCCGAATCCTGGCTGTGACCAAATGTGATGTCACTTCCAGCATGTTGAGACGGTCACGGGACTTATTTAACCTTTAAAGTTTTCAGTGTTTCAAATTAGTTTTGTGAATTTTTTTTCTATAATCTTTGCATTTAATCACCATTAAGCAGCTGCGCAGGTGAAGCCAGACTTGTCTGGAAAGATATGCGACCTGATCTTCTTTCTCCTCTTTTCTTCTGTGTCATATTTGTGGATCAGTTGATCTGACACACAGCCGCTGTGTCTGATTTCTTTCTGGGGTTTTTTATACGCTGACTCTTTGTGAGTCACGCTGCAGTTCTCCTGATCTGGCTGAGACCCCAGTTTGTATTCACAGTAGATCCAGACCCTCCTAAAGGAAACTCAGAGTAATCATGTTAGAATCACAGCGATTTTTAGAAGGTATGCGATGATGCTTTTGATGGGGTGGCTGTGTTGAGAGGGATGATATTGTTGCTACAGTTTGATTTTATTAAAGGTTTCTTGTAGGTTTCTGTAGGTAGGTATTTATGCAGATTTGAATTTTTCTGGTCTTGTTATTCGCTCTGATGATCACAGCAGAAAAGCATTTTGTCCAATGACACTTAAATACATGGGATAAAAGGAAATAAAATCTGAATACTGAGGATTTGAGAAGTCGTCACTTGTGGCAACTTTCTGGGATGCTGTTTTGCTGATTTCAGTTTGATCTTCAGCGATTTGGACTTAAGTTAGATAACTCACTGATGAGTACATTCGAGTCTTTTTACTTCATGTTTTGGTTAATTGATTCACACTGATTTCCAAACGTAGGTCCACCATATTAATGGGGTTGCCTCCTACATGGTCTGACTCTCCAGTACGTCCTGAGTAGCGCTAAAAAGAAAAAGTTCAGAGCTCAGAATTTCAGCTTATTTTGCTGTAAAATGCTTGAACAGATGGAACTGACCAATCAATTACAGTGCAGTATCTATATTTTTGTAGCTTGTAAGTTCAGGCACATAAAAACACGCTCAGTAGTAGTTTAAGCATCTTTCTGCAGAGCTCACTGCAGTTATATGCCCCCTGTAGATCATAGTTTCACACATTTCACCACTCTTTATCAATGTGCCGGGGAGGGGTCGGCTCGGCGTCAATTTTTAACAAGTGCTTCTCTATTCCTTCGTGCTCATAGTCTGGAGCCATGAAGAGGCTGCTGTTGTTTTGTTTGTTGCTCCCTGAGAGTTCTTGTATTCCTCTGCAGCTGAGTTGAGATAGCAGTCTAAACATAGAGGCGGGTGGAGGGGCTCACAGAGTCCTGACGGCTCGGATCGTCAGGCTCTCAAGAATTAGCAAGGTCTTTTAGCATTTGGTCCTGTAGTTCACATTATTCACAGTTACATGTCAAAAGCAGGTAAATAGTCAGCTGATTCTTTACTTTATTTGTGGCCACATGGTCACAGTTTGATAAGATCTGTGGTGTAATATTCCACATCACCAGATGATCTATATTGACCTGGTTTTAATACTTTTCTTTGTAGTATTGTTCTCAGTAAGTTTCAATATAAAACAAATTAATGCTTCCTTAACATATTATCTGTTTTCTTCTTGCATCACCTCTCTGTCAGTAATATAACGTTCATTTCCATCTTTTTCTTGGATGTCCTTTTTTTCCTAGCTGTATTGGGATATCATTGTATGCTGATGATACTTAGGTTTATGTATTATGGAGAGTACATTGTTTTAGGTAAATGTTTTTTACAAGGCAGGACTTGACAGGATTCAAACTCGCAGCACAACGACGAAGTTTTA
>NC_051453.1:6013420-6080523 GCF_001649575.2 Kryptolebias marmoratus | reverse complement strand
GAAGAGTACTGGGAGCTGTGGGTATTTATGGGGACCAGAACAGGTGAAACAGATGACTGTGATTACTTGGGCATGGTAATATGGGCGTGGCTTGAACTGTGGATGAGTGGAAAATTACTTGGCTGTGGCATGACTGGAAGCAAGAGGCGTGGCAGGAACAGATGGAGCTGTGACAGTTTTTATAAAAAAACAGCTACATTTTTTTGAGTTCAGGGATTAAATCAATCTAAAAATGTGGTACTCCTTAGGCACTTTTACAAATATCATTCAAGCGGGCTTTCTGGCCACTTTTAGTACGCTGAGCGCCTTTGAGCCGCTAAGCGAGGTAGTCACAGAGCTGTAACAGTCAACATGTGAGTAGGTAAGCCCGCTCTGCAGCTCAGTGATGTGTGTAGTGATGACATATGGTCTGTGCCACGGGATTTAAAAGCCTAAACAGCAATAAACAGATCTTTACAAGAAGACGTTTGACGATGATGACGAGGAGCAACTTTAGATTTTGTTTAACCACAAGAGTTAATTTGTCATGTGTTGAAAATGATATAAGAAAGAGAAATTTTGTAATTTATTTGTAAGTGGTGTCCATGGGGCAAGCCCTGACTTACAGTATTTGTCAGACTTTTATTGTGACCAGTTTATGATTTCACACATTCATGCCTCAGTTTGAGCCAGATGAGAAGCTTCTCTGCAGGTACAATGAAAAGAAATGATAAAAAATAAATCAGCTCTGAAACTCTGGATAAACTAAAACAGTCCAAACATAACTCATGGAAGTCAGAACATCAAGAAAACAAAACAAAACCCAGAGATCATGCTCTGTATTTAAAACAGATACACTAGATTGAGTTTCCATCTGAGGAAACTGTTGTTTGCAAGTGTGTCGGACAGATCTAAAGTTACAGCCGTCGTGGGTGGTTGTCGGTGGTGCCACTGTGGGTGTGGCTATCAGGTTGCATCTTTAATGAACTGCAACTTAAGCTGTCAGCATAAGATTCCCATCAGGAAGGATGCATCTTCAGTTTTTAGGAGACTCAGCTCCAAACATGTGTCTGCATTTAAGTGTTTGTCTGGTAAATGTTGGCACCACCTTGTTGCTTCTCATCCATGTTGTATTCATATACTGTTCATGCGTCGCTAAAATGAGTTCCTGAGGGCTGCAAAAGCACAAGTTTCAGCTTGTGAATAACCTGCTCCAAACAAACTTACAGTAAGTGATGCTGAATTATTCTTCAGACATTATTCTTCAGACGTTGTGACTGATTGCCTCTAGAATTTTACCGGGGAGTAAAAACTCACATTTGTTTTCAGATTTTCTGCTGACTCTGCAACGTGCTGCTTTGATTAATATCAAGGAGGCAAATGAAACAACTTTTCAGACCAACTAGTTCATCACTGTCGACTGTTATGCTGAGTCGAACAGAAGCTGCAGGAATCTCATAGTTTCTCTGAACCCTCATTAATGGTGGGAACTTTTCTGTGCGACAGCTCTACAGTCTATACTCTATGTGAAAAACAAATCAATAACACTGTTTTTGTTGTTTTTGCTCAAAAAAATGATTAATCAGTCATCAGTCCTGATCATAAATCACTACAGCTCTAGTCTGCATCCACAGTGTATTTTACTATTTTTTGTGTTAATAATTGCTTTCCTGCACATGACTTGTCTTTCTATATTGTCAATATGAGCGAGATCTTTCAAAGACAAAAAGGTTGCACAAGCTGTGATCACCAAAAGGATTTAATACAAAGACTTTTTCTTTTCTCCGTTTCCACCAGATGGCCTCGGCAACAGCAACCTACGGGCAGAAGGAGGCTTCTGACCAGAACTTTGACTATATGTTCAAGATCCTGATCATCGGAAACAGCAGCGTGGGGAAAACCTCCTTCTTGTTCCGCTACGCCGACGACTCTTTCACGCCGGCTTTCGTCAGCACGGTGGGGATCGACTTCAAGGTGAAGACCATCTACAGGAACGACAAGAGGATCAAGCTTCAGATCTGGGTAAGACGAGCGCGAACAAGAGGAGAAATGTGCAATTTTAGGAGTTTTGGTCTAAGCTCTCTTTTCTCTGATTCCACGTCGTTTAATCTTAACAAACGTGTGTAACATCATGAAGGATTTCTTGCAGGTATGAACCACATACAGGAAACCTGTTGTATCCCGTCTGTCATTGTCAGGTTTCGTGCTCTGCCCTCCAGTGTGTTTGTTCACAAAAGCTGGATTAGAGTACAAGTCAAGACAGGTGTCTGGTTATGGTTAGCTGTGTATTCTCGTGTATTTTAATGGGTTTTAATAATGCAGCAAACAAAATTTCAGGAGACATTTCCCGTCAGAGTCATCTGCTGCTCTGTGAAACGTCGCCCCGTGCTGCAGTTCTGTTATGCAAACTGTCCTCAGATTGCACTGAGCGCGCACAACGTCGCCTCCTCTGCAGCGTTTTCATTCGCACCAACCTTGGACGGGTAAAAAAAAAAGAATAAGAACAGAAGTGATGAGAGGACATAGCAAGCCGTGGCGATGTGTCCTCAGGAGTGAGCAGAATGATGTTTCCTCTGATGCTCTGTTGCATCAGGCGGTGGTTATAGAAGCTCAAGAGAAAACACTGAAAACAATAAAGAGCAGCTTGCAGAAGAAACAGGCTCCCTGGTGTCTGGTGAGATTCGGAAAACTGGTGTTTCGGTATCACATTGTAAAACAAGACATCGTTTCTGCCTTTACAACACACTCTGCAGCAGCCTGGGTGTGTGTATGTGTGTGTGTGTGTGTGTGTGTGTGTGTGTGCAGGACTGCCTCTGTTGTCAGCATTTGCCAGGTCTTGCCTCTGGTAAGAAAAATGTGATTAGCCAATCAGAGCACAGGAAAACGATGACTGGGTGCTTCTCCCTTCCCCCAATTACTACACATCTCCCTCAGTCGCTAACACACACACGCGCGCACACACACTTTCGGTCACCATCCCCCATCTTTCAGCTGAGATTCAAGAAGAAAATGAAAATTATTTGATCTCAAATGCAGTATGCATATTTCTTTTTCAGTGTGCAGCAAATGGAATCTAAGTAAACCTGATTTGTCATCTTAATTTACACACTCATGCATGATATCTCTCTAGAAACAGCAGTGTGTGTTTGTGTGTGTTTACCATTTCTGTGCATGCTGATTTCCTACACTAAAGCCAAATAATTATTGCTTTTTTTAATTAACTTGCTTGGGAATTTTTACACTTCTTTCATACTGTTAGTGTTCATAACACACAGTATGTATTAAGATAAGAAGTAGCTGATTTTTGTTTTTGTCTTGAGTTTGTTTTGATTTGGTTCTGATTTAGATCCTGTTCACACTTGACATATTAATCAGATTACATCCTGACAGCGCTAAATACAGATGTGAATGGAACTGAAAACATATTCACTCTAGATATACTGATAGACTAAGAGTCCCTGTCTTCTCACATTGTTGGGAGTTGCAGTCAGCAGGAACCATCTTACAGAAGTTGCATGTTGTCGTTTTGTGACCAGAGTCTGTGCACTAGCGACGTGGTTCTTTAAGTCCTCCCTAAACCCCTGCAGACAATTGTGGTCTCACATGTGCTTTTTTTTGTGCATGAAATAACCAATTACCGCTTGAACGTATTAGAGAATTTTTTATTTGAACATACATCAGCAAAGTAGGAACTACATAAACCAACAAGAATCAAGACCTGAAAAAAATTATATGAGGTGTATTTTTATTTTTAAATAAGGCAATGTCCTGCTCGTTTATGTGACTTGGGAAGCTGTTCCCGTTCTGCCTGTATTTAAGTTTTGGTTTTCACTCGAACCACCTTCGGAGGTGGTCTGGACCCCTTTTATCCGCATACGTTTGGCAGTCTGAACGCAGCTCACCATCAGCGTACTGTGCTTCGCTGCAGTGGATTTTTTACAGGGTGAAATCTACAGTTTTCCCTTTGACACGGACTCTTATATTGCATCTGTTAGATAATTAAGCTCCCCAATAATACGGCTCAAACGGCTCTGAACCGTAGTTCAGATGTCTGAACTGTTTGTAGTTCTTACAGAAACTTGCATGTTTAACTCCCAGGTGTGAATGCTCTCAGACAGAGCTGACCGCTTGCGATCAAATCACCCAAGAGAATTTTAATGCCAGATCTGAAAGACCTGCTGCAGATGATTTAGAAGAAGTCCGTCACTGAGTATCCTTCACAGCCATTATCACAAATCCATTTCCCCGGGTCAGAACGTCCACAGTTGTTACAGTTTTTGTCTTGCGTTAAAGATTTTCGGTCTCTTTTTGATTTCTTCTTGGCAAAGCTAGCACAAGTCAGATGACATACATCTCAAATCTCCACCAAGCTTTTCTCCCATCTTGCGGGTTACCATGGTGACACGTCTCACATTTGTGACATTGTTTGTCGAGGACATTTGGCTGAAGTGTGTTTGGTTTTACTTCAGATGTTTGGGACTGAACGACTGCCGTTTGTGTCAAAAACTAGCATCACGAAGTTCTGATCAGTTGTGTTGCTTTGTTTCATAAATATTCTCATTTATTTGTATTTTTTTGGGGTTACATCTTTAGTTCACACTGAGACCTTTTCACCAAGTCCCTGCTCCAATTACTCTGCAGCATGACTCAATTTTATTGAGATTTGACACACATAATTCCATTTATTTGCAGTCTGGGTGCAGTAAATTATGCTAAATAGAACTTAAATAAATTTCCAGTTTATTATTATTTATGTAATAAGACTTTATATATTGTCTGATGAAAAACCAACATTTTTTTTACTGTCTGCTTTCCTGAAATGTTCTGCTTTAGGCCTCGTGGTGAGCACAAAGCTGAGTGTTCATTATATAACACCACTCTGTCTACCTACACGGAAAATTTAGGTATGAAACTAATGCTCTTATCCCGCTCAGCCTGCAGCATGAGGGGATGAGTGCAGAAGGGTCTAAACTGCAGTTACAGAACAATAAACCCTACAGTGTATGTAGATCGTAAAGGTCGGATACAGGTCTCTAAAATAGATGTCATGCAGGTTGCTTTTATCTCGAGACTGATCGTGTGTGACTGAGTGCAGACATTCAAAGCAAATTTACCTCCATGCTATAATTTATATACATACTGTGCTGTCTGGATGGTATGATTTCCTGGAGCGTGTAATTGTGTTGACTTAGTTCAGTGTTAAGACTTTAAGTAGGTGAAAACAGCTGCGCTTTCTCCATAAACCCACCGTTAATCACCCATAAGGTTTACATATTAACACATTTTATCTTGTTTAAAATGTTGAACAAGAACAGCGACTGTCTGTGAGTTATATAAACTTCCAACAGAATTGTGTTTTGTTTTGTTTTTTTGTCTTCCAGGACACGGCAGGGCAGGAGCGTTACCGCACCATCACCACAGCTTACTACCGAGGAGCCATGGGCTTCATCCTCATGTATGACATCACGAACGAGGACTCCTTCAACGCCGTCCAGGACTGGTAGGTTCTTGTCTGACGGACAGTTTGTAAGCTGACACCCACCTGCGAGAGGGAGTGATGGATAAAATGGGATCGAGAAAGTCAGTTTAGTCTGGAAATAGACACAGAGATATAGATAAAGTAGCTGACAGAAAATCAAGGCGGATGGTGCAGGTCAGGTTTCAGGATGTTTTTAAGAGTCTTAAATATCTGCTTCCTTTTTCAGAATCAGATGCTGCAGGATAATGGCTGAAACACCAAGTTTATTTTCTTTCTTTCACTCTGTTTGCTCCATCTCTTCTCCTAAGCTCTAATTTGCGTGTTCTCCTCGTGTTTGAATGATATCCCCTCGTTGTGGCTTAAAACAGTGATTCCAGCTCTGCAGCCTTTTGAGTTTCCGCTCTCGTTGGATGTGCTTGTTTCCAGGTCGACTCAGATTAAGACGTACTCTTGGGACAACGCCCAGGTGCTGCTCGTAGGAAACAAATGTGACATGGAGGACGAGCGGGTGGTGGGCGCAGACAGGGGCCGGCAGCTCTCCGAACATCTCGGTGAGCTCGAACTCTTAACCTCTGTGTCCAGCTATTAATTTAAGAATTTTACAAGTTGCATTACAGTGTTAATAATTTAGTTAGAAAAAAGAAACCTTCACATCTAAGATAGCTTTCGGATGCAAGTCCTCTGAGGGACATGTAGTTAGTATTTGTTTACATTTTTAACTTCACCTTCTTTTCATTGTTACTAAAGTGCAATTCATGATAAAATGTTTCATTCAAAGGAGCTGCTTCATGAATAGTATGAATTAGAAACGCCTACAAGGTCCTGTTTGGACCCATGTTGCATCTAAAGTCAGGGAAAATTTCCTGGAAGATGTCCTCTGTGGAGCAGTAATAACTTTCCAGCAGAAATGGTTCTTGACCTCTCTGACCCTCTCCCTCGTCCTGTTTCTCCTACAGGTTTTGAGTTCTTTGAGGCCAGCGCGAAGGACAACATCAATGTGAAGCAGACCTTTGAGCGCCTTGTCGACATCATCTGTGAAAAGATGTCCGAGAGCCTGGATGCTGGTGATCCCGCCATTACTGGGGCCAAACAGGGGCCCCAGCTGACAGAGCAGCCCGCCCCTCCTCACCAGGACTGTGCATGTTAAAGCTGACTCTTTTCCTTAACCCTTTCCCTGCTGTCTTTTTTTCCTCCTTCAGCTGGACTCCGGGTCCTTGGATCCTTCCTTCGTCGCCTTTCTCCACTTCTTCTCCTGCTTCTTTTTGCTTCATTGGTTGTTAATCTCAAGAGCCAGGCTGCAAAGTGTCTGAAAGGCTACAAGCTGCAGGTGGTCACACATTTTACAGGCGTTTGCATCTGGTTTATTTGCATAAAGGGGTTATTTTTATCGGCGAAGGTAACCAAATCAGTAAAAACCAGAGCGTTTCAGACTCTTTGCAGCTTGAGTTCTTGATGACGGTTTCCCCGATCCTCAGTGTGGTTTTACAAGAAGGATTTGACGGCGTGCATCCTCAGAGTGCCATTTAAATCCTTCCAAAGTTTACAGTACTTTGTTTCATGTCAGTCAGATGTCTTGAAAAGATGAAAAACATGAATTTGGTGACCAAGAAGGCTGATAATCCTGCTGAGATATACATATATTAGTCAATTATGTCATTTCTTTGAGTTATTTCCCCCTGTTTAAACTTGAAATCTTCAGGAGTTAACATTTTAATTGCTCAGCAGAGCATTTTTAGTCTGCCTTTCTGTTTTATTTATTTTTTAAATTTCTTCAGCAAACGTTTATTTTGTATTCTTTGGTTGATTTCTTTTCTAAAACAGTGAGGGAGTAAAGAAAATAAAACAAGCTATAGCAAGGAGACAAAGAGCAAAAAAAAAAAATTAATGAAGAGTCATTTTATTTAATTATATTTATTTCAAATGTACATATAGATGTTGTGCAATATATACATATATGTAATATCTACAGGTATGCACATCTGGAAATACATTTTAAGAAGTATGATATTCTGTGAGGAAAGTATTAAATTTAAAAAAGTTCTGTGTTGTAGAGTTTGTTTGGATGTGTGCAAGCAGCTCCTCCTCAGAGAGGAACTATATTTCCCCATCTGTTACTCCTTTTAGTGTTGCAATTTTGAAAATTTGACTTTGGGTTTAGAAAAATCCCAAGAAGGGGTCTGAACTGTGTTCTCAGTTTTATGTTTATCATCTGAATCAGTGCTGTGGGGTTGACAGAGGTCGTAAAACGCCTCTTATTTCAGAATAAGGTGTTTGTTCTGGACCGTAACCGTTGGTTTGAGCCAGAAATGATCTCAAAATAAAAACGGCATAAGGATCTTTTTCGATGCGGTTTCTGAAAAGTCAAACGCTTACTTTCTCGTTGACAGCGCGGTCTAAACGTGTCATGGTTCTTGCTATCAATTTTCTAACTTAAAGTGAAAATATGAAGGAATTAAACAACATTGAGATATTTCAGGGTCTCTAAATCACATGGATTAGGGTTGGAGAATGGAAATAATGTTATTTTGTTGCAGGTTTAGGGTATCCTGTCTTTATCCCACACACTAAAAGCTGCTGGGTTAAAAAACATTCTTAGGTTAAATTACCTCTTCATGTTCTGCAGAGGCCATCGATTCAAATCAGGTGCATTGGAGTAAAACATGCAGGATGGTGGCCCTCCAGGACCAGGCTTGGACACCCCTGGTCTACGGGGTAATTAATCATCGACTGGTGGAGCTTTACATCTTGCAGGATTGACGTTCAGGTTCGTTGGTGTTGAGATTTTAAGAGCTCAACCACAAACAGAAAGACTCAGAAAACATTGGGACGTACTTTTAAGCATCATGGGAGTGTTGGTCCTTTGTGTGTACCAGTCACACAAGATGTTAGGTTTTTGTTTTGCATTCACAGCATCTGGCCTGCGTTTAATGGGTTCAGGCTGCTGGGTTTTAGTTTTGTTCCCCCTCTCATCGTTACCTGCAGGAAACCAGGAGGCTGGGAGTCATGCGGTCATTTCTAAATGTTGGAGGAAATGTGTTAGACAATGTGTCTCTTTGCTTGCACCTCCTCGGTGTTGCAGGGCAGCTTTGTGGACTCCTGCGGGCTCGGCGTGTCGTCAGGTTGTCTGTTTTTCTGTGAAAGGTTTGCTCAGATAAATCAGAAGCAGAAAGCAGCCGCGTGTTCGCCTCTTTATACAGCCAACAAGGTGGCACTCGGAAAGTGCTTACACACCTGTTTTATTACGTTCTTTTTAAAGGTTTTTTCTTATTTTGACCAAAGACGACTCTAAAAGTGGCGTCCTGTTTCAGCCTTGCGAAGCCAGAACGAAAGTTTTGATCAGTTTTCTGTCTTCGGAGTTGTAATAAAACAAATTACAGGTGGAGAAATGTAAATTCTGCTCATTTAAACATGAACGTCATTGTCTCAGGCTCAGCAGTGGCAACACATGAAATGCATTTGTTGAGGATGATGAACTGAAAGCAGTATCAGAATTAAAAATTAGTAAAAGATAATCACGGACTTAGTAAAGTTTTTGTTTTTATTTTAAATTTGAAGCAGGCAAATATTTGGACTGAAAGCCCACAAGAGGTTTTAGTGATTTTAATGCTGCGTATGTTTTCCTTTTTACCAGTTGTGACTGTTTTTGTTTTGATAAAACCCAAAACGTAGAAACTGTTCTCCTCTCTGACACGTCTTCCTCTCCTGACCTGTAAATACCTTTCAGTCACACGTGTGGATTGTGTTGTATCGACTCAGGCTTGCATCAGAAATCCAGAAAAAAAAAACGACCTGAGAAGAACCCTAAAAGAGCCATGTTGTACTGTACCTGCGTTGGTTTCTAAGGCCTGCTTGTGAATGAATGTGTCACTCGGTTATGAAGCGATTCCCGCTGCAGTATAATCCATAAAAACAGGCGCCATCGAGACTGTAGATCTTCTACGAGCACGCAGAAAACACCTGACTTCTTTTTGCTCCTGTGTCACTGCCTCCTCAGATCCTTTCAGTTTGGGCCATTAATGTGAGAGAATATGCTGTGGATGTTTTTATCTGTACTTTGTGGTAAAACAATAAAAACATGCTGAAAAAAACTCGACTGTTGTTTTGGCGTGCTCGTTCTGAAACAGCTAGAACCAAAACAGATTTAGGATTCATTGATTTCAGGTCAGAAAATCTAATAGTGTCAGTATTTCAGGACCTCGCCGTCAAAAAGGCGAAGGCCGGGAGTTAGCAAAATATCCCATGAGCCCATGGACAGTAATCCCAGGTTGTCCATCTTTATTCAAGATGGCTGCCATAACTGACCTTTAAAACACAAAACAAGTGTGATTTATTTTAATTAATTTTACAGATATTGAGCTAAAATCTGGCGTGGCGGAAGCTGAAACTGAGATGATCTCAGCTTAAAATATTGGGATTGGACTCCATTTTGGAGAGAAATACGCAAAGAAGGAAAAATATTA
This sequence comes from Kryptolebias marmoratus, assembly GCF_001649575.2. Lineage (NCBI taxonomy): Eukaryota > Metazoa > Chordata > Actinopteri > Cyprinodontiformes > Rivulidae > Kryptolebias > Kryptolebias marmoratus. Next base: position 6,070,605 of record NC_051453.1, on the reverse strand, counting down.
ATCCATATCAGGAAACTTAGGGTGTGTTAATCTACAAAAATCAGCAAATAAATATTTGCATAGAGTGCTGCTGGTGGCTTAAAAATAAAAAAGGCACAACAAGGAAGTGGCTCAAGAAGGAAACTCTTAATGTAAACAAGTGGATTGATTTGATATTTAATATTTCTGTAATGAAAAGGATCATTTTTAGATCGAAGTCACAGAAGGATCTGGTCAGAGTGGTTGAATTGTGTCCGAAATGTAAGGCCTGATTGTTTTCCCTTCTCTGAATTAATCGCCCTTCACTGCTTGTTGTTGTTTTGTTTGTAATCTGAAAACCCATAAAGCATAAATAGAAAAAAAAAAAACTAATCTTCAGCACTCCTTCCAGCCAGACAGAGCTTCCCAAACAGGAATCGGACCACCCTCCTACATCAGGGGTGTCAAACCCAGTGACACAAGGGGGCCAAAATTAAAAATTTGGTCCTAGCCAAGGGCCAATCACAATCAATATTTATGAAAAGTTACGTAAATTAACCTTGGTTTTAGATGTATTATGTCAAATCATTCATATAGAAATATCAATGACCTTTTCTCAGTTACAGATTATACAGAATTTAGAGCAAACATACTTTAATGAACACAGACAAATAGATCAAACTTCAAAAAGCTCATCATTAGCAGTCATTTCTTACGCCTCACTCAGATTTTAAATTATTTTTTTTAACATTAAAGCAGATTTTTTAAAAATCCATCAACAAAAACCTGATCATACAGAAATTAAATCTATATATCGTTGGCTTCTAAGTCACTGTCAAGAGAAAACTTCACTAATTAGGCTCAGTTTTTTTAAGCAAAATAAGAATCAGAGACAGACTAAACGTTGTCTTGGGGGCCGGATGAAATGTTACAGAGGGCCGGATCTGGCCCGCAGGCCTTGAGTTTGACACGTGTCCTAGATGATTTGAGCATTTAAATCTTGTCGTTAAAGTGGCTCTATATCATAATAAAATGTCTGCTGAATCCCATATACACTAACTTTTATCTGTTATTAAATAAATCTATAAAAACACTTTTTCCTGTAGGTAAATTCAAGTAACACAAATGTTTCCTTTTATAGGTTTTTACAAGTCTAAACATGTAGACGTGATTTGGAAAGCTACTCCCTTCGTGGTAGGAAGAGAAATGCTTTTATTTACAGTTTAAATGTCTCAAATGAGAAGATTTAAATTAAATCAGAAGTTGTCCATCCTGTTATTCAGCTGTTTAACCAGCAGAGGGAGCCAGACACCAGAGAGGAGGAATCATGTGGAAATATCACAAACATGGACTTTTTCAGTGAGTTATAGTGAAGATCTGAAATGTTTAACAGAACTGAACAGCGTCTTTTAAACTCCATTTTGCTCCAAAACCTGCCCTGCAACCTGATCAGTACGCACACGGTGGCAAAAACAAGAGGGAAACCTTTTCGTTTTTAATTGCCGAGCAGCATTTAATTCAGAACACAGAGGCTTGAAGCCAGATTACTGTCAGGCTACAGGTGATAGCAACAGTCTGTGCAACAGAAACGTTCACATTTAAAACAAGAGCACGCCGAAATAGACACACGGTCCAGTTAAACCGAAAAAAAGGAGCGAAAGAAAAGACAAAATACACAAAGCTCGAAGATAATAAAACACTGAATATCTGGCACCCTTTGACCCCCGAGCTGTGGGCAACATTCGAGTTTGTCAAAAACATGCAAATACAGAAACACAGATTAAATAGGTTACACGTGGATATTATCTCACACATATCAAATGTGAGCGTAGATGCGTCATTTCTTTACAGCCACCTTCTTTGTGTGTTACAAATGTGCATAATCTTGTAGGAATTTTGTCTGTTTGGTCCAGCTTTAAGACTGCACACACAGCCAGTAAACATTATTAACATTATTTATTTTTTACAGGAGAAAAATCTGGAAATGTGTCATCAAGTGTACTTCTCTCCCACCCAGCAAAACAAAAAAAACAAAAAAAACACACATACGAGGTAGAACAGGGTTAGAAATATCAAATATACCCAAGGCAACTGTTCTGTTTATCTAATATATCAGTTGCTGATTGTGTTTCTGAAAAGCCTTTTGGGTGACAGAGATTTGCTCTTGGTGTGATCCACTTCTTTTGGGGGGGGGGGGAATCAACAGTAATAATAGCAATAATTCATCACTGCCAGAGTCCCAATACTAAAGACTGTTAAATAATGTTCTACCACGTATGCATTCGTGTCAACAATCCTAGTGGCGTTTTCTAAAAAAAACGAAAGGCTGATTAGTAATGTAGAGTCCGGCCGACGTGGCTTATGCGTCCTGCAGAAGGACACATCTACATTTAGATGAACCAACATGAAGGAAGTCTGTGGAGCTTATATGCTGGTCAGTAGCCCGGCTTGGAGGTCTAGTGCACTTGGACTTCGTGTGGCAGCAGCTGGCAGCCGCTGTTGACGTGGGTGAGGACTTTCTGCTTCAGCTGCGCCACCTGCTCCCTCAGCACGCTGGCCGTCGACGCCAGGTCGGTGTTCTGGTTCTTCAGCGTTTTGACCTTGTCCTCCAGCCTGGAGATGCGCTCCAGCTTGCGCCTCCGGCACTTGGAGGCTGCGATCCTGTTCCTGAGCCTCTTCCGCTCGGCCTTGATGCGCTCCTGCGTGTCCATGTCGACGGGCGACAGCGGCGGGCTTTCCCCGAAACTCTGAACGTCGGGGACCGTCTGAGGCTCCTCCTTCAGCGGCTCCGGCTGCTGCAGCGGGGCCGCCCCCAGGTGGTGCGACGGGGGCGGAGGAGGCGGGAAAGGGACCGTGTCCGTGGAGTAGTTGACCGTGGTCCCCAGAGGGCCACTTCCGTAACTGTTCAGGTTGGTGTACACCGGTAAGTCCGGCTGCACGGTCACCGGAGCCACGTTCGCGCCGAGGTCCAGGCTGCTGCTCGTCTGGCCGGTCCCGCTCAGCTGGTTCTGCTTGTGCAGGTCCTCCAGCGCCTTCACGAAGCCCTCGGCGAACTCCTGCTCGTCCGTCACCGTCTTCGGGTAGAGAAACTGGGAGCTGGTCGGCGTCGTGGTGACCATCCCGTTGGACTGGATGATTAGCCTCTCCAGCTCCGGGGAGGCCAGCTTGAGCAGCCCCAGGTCCGGGGAGTTCAGGATGCTCTCGGCGTCGCGGAGGTGCGGCTTCAGCTCCGCGTCGTCCGCCAGGGTCAAGTTAATATCCTTCTTCATCATTATTTCCGCGCGTAGGGACGATTAAGGCAGCCGGCTCGACGCTAACTCAGAGCGGCGTCCTGCCCATAACCTCAGGGAAACAGCCCGCGGTGCGAAATATCTGCCGCTGCGGAGCCCAGGTGACGGCCTCCCACTGCTCAACCGAAACCGAGTGTTCGCTCGTGCGTACCGCCTCGAGCTTTTTTAGACTGGTACGTTCCATTGGGTCACGTCATAGCACGCGCATTGGGCAGAGACGACGTTCTCCTGGACGTAATTTGAATAAGGAGAGCGAGCAGAGAGGGGATAGCGAACGGGAGGTCTCACTCTGCGCGCTATTTCGGCACCGGCAGAAGAAGTTGATTTTTACTGCGGTTCTTTTTATTTTATTTTTTTGTGGTTAGTTCTTTAAGATAATCGACATTTTCTACATTTGGAGGAAATAATATTGCATGTCAGTCATGTGATAAACACTGACACTGTTGCAGATTTTACTTCCTTTTTTGAGGAGTGTGTGATTTTCATTAAATCCTTTGCACTGTGAGCAGAGTAACTGGTTCAAATCTAGCTAAAGTGACCTTTAAAGAAACATTTCTAATTGTTTTATTTATCTTAATATCCAACTGAATAATTACCATATTTACCTAAGCTAGTCATAGGCACATATTTCTTGTTGCCAGTAATATTTTCCTTTTGTCAGTCAAAACACACTGAAACCTAGCCAGACCCAGCAGTTTATATTATACTCTCAAAGATAAAACAAAGCAGAATTTCTTTTGTTGTATTTCTTCTCTGTTGTGGTTTTGAGGAAAGAGATCTAATTGTGTTCCTAGCTATAATTATATAGAACTGTTTTATTGTTTATTTCAGATTCCTACCATCAAAACAGTCATTGTGAGGCATATGAAAGAAAATATGAGTAAACATATGATAGAAAAGAAGCTAAACTAAGGTCACTGAATTTTATGTCAGCCAGAGATGAATGAAAACTCAAAGGCATGGTCGAAACTCTCACTCCTGACTTGATGTTTTATTGGAAATGCTGGTTCATCCTTTTGAGAGGAAGCTTTCTCAACACTTTAACCACAGGCTAACGAGTGGTCTTTAGGGGTTTACCCGAAACACAAACATACAAATAACAAATGCAGCATCTTTCCCCCCTGAGCCCAGTCATGTGATTTGAACTCAAGCTCCTCAGTTTACTTTAAACTATTATTGTTGTCCCAGACTAGAGCGCAATCAAGGTCAAGAAGGAGGTTTTACTTTCTGCAGGGTCGTTTTTTTCTTGTTTATTTTTCAAATAGACGATCTTTGGTCCGTTTTGTTGCCATGGAGAGGAGGACTAAAGGACAAACACTGAGCCACAATGAGGTTTGACTGTTTCAGAGTCTGAGACATGTTTTCATGATCTTTAACAACAAGCAACTAAACACACACACTGACTGATTCAGTTCACAACAAAAAGTAACACTGTTAAACAATCAGTCCACTTTATTGTCCGTAACATTTTAGGAGACTTTTCTTTGACATCTGGCTCATAAAAACAACTAATAACCAGTTTAAAAATGTAATAAATAAACTTAAAACATTGTCGTAAAAACAGTAAAACACTCTAAGGTCCATGGTTCATTAAAACAAAAAAAAAACAAACATCACAGCGAGCATTAGTTGTCATTCTTTGTGAGACTACGTTTAAATAAGACCTTATTTAGGACTGCAGAGGGATTAAATTAATTTTTGGACCCGTTTGAGGGTACAATCAGTCAGGCTGGGTCATAAACCCGGATTGACTTTTATCCGGGTTGATGTCCAATTATTTAACCAGCCTGTTTGACCACCTGGCTGGAGGATTCCCAAACCACGAGACCTTGCTGGAGGAAACAACACCTTCAACAAGTGACCCGTGCACCAACTGCAGGGCGTGTTTCCTGGCATTAAAGCTCTTCAGCTGACGTAGGAGACGGAGGCGCTGTCTGGCTTTTTTGTAAACACAGTCATCATCGGGCTGAAAGGTCATCTCGCTGTCAATAATTCTTCCAAGGTATTTGAAGGCAGTTGTCTGCGCCTGCCTTTTCATGATAGAAAGCAGGTCTGGTGTTAGCTGCGCCCAGTCTACCTCCCAGGCAAAGCTCCCTGCTTTTACTGACATTAAGATCCAGAAAACTGTCGTCAAACCAAGCTGGAAGTAGAACAGACCAGCAACCAGAGCCATCTTGATTATATTAATGAGTGAGCAGTCTACCGTATGTTGTTATGCCGCAACTCGTTTGTGTGTAAGGGGAATAGAAGTGGCTCTAACACACAATCCTGTGGAACTCCAGAGTTCAGAGCCCTGCGGTTCAGTTTGGACGTGTTAGTATAGTCTTCATTTTCTGATTTAGCTTAAAATTGACACCCCAAAGGATTTGCCTGATCACAGTTTTCCGTAGCTGAAGCTTAAAGATTGCATTTCTTTATGATTATTTACAGAACAGAGCGTCGCCCCCGAAGCCGAACAGCTGAGGAAATGCAGCACGGCTGTGTGTTCAGAGTCAACGCTGGCCCAGATAAGACGGCTCACTTCTCCTTTAAGGCGTCAAGCAAGACGCTGCGTTTCTGGACATCAGAATTTGGAGAAGTTGAATCTGAAACTGTTTGGGTGTCAGCATTTCTTCTGGTCAGTCGACGGGTTTTGGTTTTGGGTTAGATCTGGTCTCAGACCCAGCAGCTGCAATTCCACTCACGAGTTTCTGTTTCCCGTTTCAGATTTTAACGAATTCACCTTCCAGTTTTGAATGAATATTTTAATAGTACTAACCCTAAATATAAAAGTCTAAAAACCTATAAAGACTTTTCTCCACTTGATGGACGATGACTGGGGGGAACATTTTGGGAGAGTGATTCCAGTTATTAGACAAGTGTGTTTAACTTTTACTGAATAAAGAACACACCCTTAAACATACCTTGGCTGTGCACACATATAATTTAAATTACAGTAAACATGCTCACTGATCGCTGAACATTCCTGAAATAATAGGCGTTCCTTTAATTTGTGTGTTTGCCTCCCTTGTCATGTGATTTTTGTTCTTGTAGAAAACTCGGGTTTGCACTGAACAAATCCTCTCATATTCCTGATGATCTGTAGTCAAACAAATGTGCTTTCGTTGCTTCTCCAGCGTGTGGAGGGTAACACAGAGGAGGTTTGTGCGTCACAGGTAGGCCCCGTCCATCGCTGCGCAGCTCTGTGCGGGCGGATCACATGGTACACCCTGTGATGTCACATCTCTTAACGCTGGCGGAAATGGAGGTGGAAATGTGTCTCTGGATGGGGTGGGGCAACCAACAGAAGAGAGATATTTTTGTCTGAAAGCTGTATATCGGTGAGGAAGGAGTGGGGGAGCTGAGCTGGAAAAGATGTATGAATATCCTCACTTTGTTCTTTAATTTATTACAAATGATACAGGATATAAGCGACATACATCTAGAATATAATCTGTACACGGATTATATCATTTTCCCACAACAATTTGTCTATCCAGGTCTCTGTATTTGAAAGAAAATTTAGTTATATTTGCCAACATAAAGCCTTCATAAGAAAACAAAGAACTATATTTCTCTACGGGAGCTTTTTAAAGCTAATAAAATAGATTTAGGTTGGAACAGTGTTTTAGAACTACAATAAAAAGTAGATAAATTTCCTCAGATTGCACTAATGTTGGTTGTGTAAGCCAACAATGTAGGGCACAAGGGAAAAACCTTTTAAATAAATGGCATTCTGCTCCTACATAACCATTCACAACTAAACTAAAGGCAAATTTTACACAAAAATTAGCTGTAAAGTCCATTTTTATATCTAGCTATGAGTAAAGGTTTTAAGCCAGGCATCACTTCTTATTATATTGCTTTTCTGTGATTTCTAAAAGTATTTCTGACGGTTTTTCAAGATTTCTGAAGGCTTCTCTGAGCTTTTCTCCTGGTTTTGGCTGCGTTTTTACCCTCTACTTGTACAATATGTGACAATGATGGGGCTGCTGTCGTCAAAAAGCCATTAGGGTACGGACAAGTTCAAGGGAATAGAAAAGTGTCGGATCTAAACACTATTTACAGCAGAAGAACTTTATCTGAAAGCCACATCTTTAAGAAATGGGAGAACAAATCTGAGAGATCCAGTATGTCGTAGCTTAAAGCTACTGTAGCTCTTTAAAAATCACCTTATTGGTGCTGAAATTCTCTTTTTATTTGTCAAACTGGGCTGTTTTTGGTGTTTTCATAGATGCAATAAAAGATGGAGCAAATTCTACTTTTGGAAGAAAAAAGTCCAATGATCTTGTGTAGACAACGCTAGTTCATCCTATCCATCCATCCATCCATCCATCCATCCATCCATCCATCCATCCATCATCCATCCATCCATCCATCCATCCATCCGTCCATCCATCCATCCATCATCCGTCCGTCCGTCCGTCCATCCATCCATCCATCCATCCATCCAACAAAACAATAATGAAAAAATATTTCTTTAAAAAAAATCGTCAGCTTCAAAGACTGAACAGATAATAAGTAAAAACTCCCATTATCCAAAAAGAAACTAAAAGACATTCAGAAAACCAGAAAAATATTTCTCAAAACCACTTTCAAATATCAAAATAATGTCTGGCAGCAGTGATCTGTACCACTCCTCAGTTTATTTAGAATAAACAAATGTTAAAGCTGATGGACATAAAGCTGAGTGTTTTAATTTAATTCAATTATTTTTATTGGAATGATTTGCGACTCTCAAAGCAATGAGCATATTGGGATGATATGAGGTTTAGTTTAGACACTTTAGCATGAAGTCTTTGGACACTGGGGACCCATCCTCGAGTCTTACTGTTTACTCTAGGGCTACAAGTCACAAAAATCAAACTACAATGGCTGGTTTAAATTACTCTCCAAAAGAAAGTGGAGACAATATGTGGGCAGCAGGTCAGCAAGTCAAAAACAAAACTAATAATAAAAAAAACAGGTTGGACCATTAAAAATACCAGTGGAATTCTGAAAAGCCCAGTTTAATGAAGGTTAATACACTTTTTAATTCACACTAGAGCCAAGAGTGAGTCAAATTTCTGCTGAGTTCTTTATACGTGAGTCATCTTGAATTTTTTTGGAGCCAGAAATCCTGTAATATTTGTCATCCTGGTGTCTGAATTTGGTCTGCATGTTCAGGCATATTGTAATGAGCTGTCAGGAATGCTTGGCATCAAGTGGAAATGATTCAACATCCACCGTGCCTAAAGGAAGTTATTGTTTTCTAATGAATTGAGCAACATGTGACGGGTGTGCTGTTTGTGTAAAAGCCTAATTAAAAACTAATAAAAATGCCCATCTGTCATTTCTTTTTAGGGAGTTTCAGGAGCTTTGGAAGCAAATGGAGCCGAATAGAAACACAAACAAACATTGTAGTTTGCAGATGGCCGTTTATAAAGCGCAGACTTGATCTTATTCAACAGTGTTTTAACACTTGCATAGAAAGTTTGTGACTTTTGTGGGTATGTGCTCTGAAAATAAACCTGAAACCTTATCTTAGATCTGATTTCCTTTGCAGCCCTCACCTTTGGCACACAATCATTCTAGGTTTATAGAAGTATGTGGTTCTGTCAACAGGTGTTGTTACCATGTGTCTTTCTTGGTTGCGTGTTTGTGCAACTAAAGCTCCCGTTTATTACTGCCAACGTCTGACGGTGAAGACAGGGCGGTCGTGTTTTTTCCCGTGTCTGTGTGTGCATGTGCACCATTAGTAAAATATCTCATGAACCACTAAACAGACTTTAATGAAGTCAGAAAGTAATCGCACGTTCAACCGATTAGCTTCTGGCCCAGCCGACTGACCTTAGAGAACACAAAAATGGCTTCAGCTCAGTCGATTTTAAATACATTGAGCTAATATTTGTTGTGGTAGTAGCTGAGAGTCATTTTTAACAGATAATCCAACAGATCGTGTGAGATCACACAGGTCATCGCACGACACTGCGCCTAATTGCATTGTCAGGGTTTGATGAAAACAGTCCAAACTCTGTCGTTTCTTATCTTAAAACGCTGCCAAGCATTCCTTCAGGGAATGCCTGTAATGTTTATTTAGTTTATAAATAACTTCAGAAAACATTTGAAGCATCTGCGTGCTTCACCAGAACGCCAGGATGGTTGTTTGACACGCTCGCCGCACTTTTTGACCTTTAAGTGATTGTTTTTTACCTCCCATGCTGGGCGACGGTTTTAAATGATGTGCTTAGAAAATTAATAGCTTTTAGTTCTAATAGAGCAGGGATTTTCAGATATATCACAACAATTAAAAACATAATGAAACAGGGCTCTATAAGAGGTCTTTTTGCTAATTGTTGTCTCCTTAAAGTGCACAGCTATTTACCTTTTTGGAGTTCAGTTATAGTAAACTAATGGCCACATATGGATTTATTTGTTTATCTTTTGTTAGTTTAATATTATAAACTGATGAGTAAAAGGGACTTAATTGTCCTAGATAAGACAGGTCTGTGTGTCCCACTAAGCTGCTCCATCGGGCCTGATGACGTAGTTTCAAAGTGTGGGTGAAGTTCCACAGTGCCGGAGGATGTAGGAACCCCACGCCTGACAAAAAGGTGTGTGTAATGTTGGTTATCTCCAAAACACACCTGTGAACATTCACACACACACACACACACACAGAACATTTCTCACTCTTAACCACAAAACCTCAAGGGCCCCACATCTCTTCACTGTTAAACATTAGCTGTTGTAAACAAAAACTTGGTAAATTTTCCAGGTTACTGTAATCTTTGAGTTGTTTTTCATTATTTTTGAGGCATAAAAGAAAATTACAACACATTTGTAGCTCTTGAATCAAGTTCTTACAAAGATTTGTGGAAGGAAGTTACTTGCACAGAGAAGTTTATTTGTCCTCACTGTAATTTTTACTAAGATTTAGTGTTTATCTCCATCTTTATCTCTGATAATCTAAAACTACACGTGAGCAGAGCTGCTGCAGTAATTGTAAAGTCTCTAAAATCAGCTACTTTTTAATCTCACTATTTGAGGAGAAAACCAGAATCAGTTTCGCTTTCTTGAGATCCGTGATTCTGAAGCGAATGAGGTCATTTTTGAATATCTGATGAATCTCAAAGGGAGGTTTCCATACATTTTCCAGCTCAGATTTGAAACTGAGAAATGTAAATCTTATTTCATGGAAAGTTTTGCTACAGTCTCATCATCGCTCAGGTCTTGTTTTGTATGATAAATGTTACCACAAAGACTACAAAGAATGCTTTTTATCTGACAGCCACATGTTTAGTTGTAGTGTATTTAGAGCTAACAGATGTTTTGGATTGTCGGTAAATAAAGTTTTTGAAGAGAATGTGGGCGAATAAATGGTTAAACCCCCACATCCGAACCAAACCTGTGCTGCTGCTGCAGTGCTGCGGTGGATCAGTGGTTTGTAGAACAAATCTTTGGGGCGTGATCCCTGGGTTTTATCGTTCCTGTGAGATTCTATCAAGTCCCACCGGCAGATTATCTTAATCACTCATAGGTTGGCAGACAACATGGACGGATCAAACTGTTTAATAAGTAATGTGGGTTAGCAAAGAAGTTAACGAGATTTGTTGCTGTTTTATGAGTGATTTATGTGGTTTTAGATATTAGTCCGACACGTACGACTTTTATCAAAACCAGAACCATCATTACTCTCCTTCATCACTGTTAATGTTTGTATTTAATGCTGGTTTTATTTAGCTTTTTATTAAACTTGCTGCATGGCTGCACTTTCTTTTACTTTTCCTTATTCCTAATATGGCTGATTATGAATCACGTAAGCATCCTCATGTTCTTTACCCACATTTCACCTGGACTGTTCAGTCGACCCACACAGGGTACCGCAGCTTGAATTGGAGGCTTGTACTTCCGTATTTATTTATTTCACGGTCATCTGATGAATCATAGCAACACTTTGCTTTAAATAAGCCGAACACGAGATTTAAGACAAATTTTAATTTGATATCCAGCTGTTAAAAGAACAAACCTTCACTCTTAGCAAACTGGAAGTGATTCATTTTTTGTGAGTTAACGTTAAAAAAAAGGGTGTATAATTGCCGCCAAGTATTTGTAAATTTGTATGTATATCAAGTGGAGCTTGTTCATGAAGGAAGTTTTCACATTATTCAAACTACATGGCTGAAGTGGACAAAAATAACATAACAGTAAAATATTGTCCGTGCTTATGTGATCGAGCTATAACCTGCTTGTCTGCTTATTATAATTAGAGTAAAGCTTTAATGTTAGCTTTTTGTTTTCAGTTTTCGTCACTAACCTAGAGGCTAAAAATGGTAAAAATGCTGTGTGAAATAACGAGGCCCAGCTCTCAGCCATATTTAGCTCCTGCTTGCAGCTTCAGTTTACTTATTAAATGATACTGAGTAAAAAAAACAAAACGTTTGGCGAACACCTCACCTGGTGGATCTGTTGAATGTTTTAGCTTTTTAATAGTTTGCTTCCAGCATGTTTATGGTTTCCATATTACTTTCATGAGCTTACTCTCTGAAGGATGAGTAATGTGTGATATCTCCCTTTGGTGACAAGATCGCAGGTAAAGAGTCACACAAAAAAAAGAGCAGGATTACTCACACTTCCACAAACTATACCAGCTTAGCTTGGAGGAACAAAGCATGCCTTGGCGTGGACAGTATTTCTGAGAAACAAACGGAGGGAGATGTGCACAGCATGGGGAGAGACATTTCCGGGCAGGCAGGAATTAAATGAGCTTCCATAAATATGTTTGGCAGCTTGGTATACTTTGTGCCCACCAGTAAAAATAGACCTTTTTCCCAAGGGAGTGATGACGTCTGCAGCCTGCCTGCATCACCAGCCACCAAGTCAGCTTCATCCTCGTGCTAGAAGAGCAGAGACGGGGAGTGGTGGGGGGGGAGCATCAGTGATCGCCATGGTAACATGTGCAGAGTGACGCAGGTAAAAGCAATACAAAGAAGGAGAGGTAGCGATTGGCTGCCAAGTGCAGTGGAGTTTGTATGTGGAAGAGATGTGTGGGTGGTAAGGAGGAGGAGGAAAACTCAACAGCCCAGCACTAAGATTAGCTCTCACACTGCAACACACACACACACACACAGCCCAAGCTTGTTAGCATGGTTAGAAATTCAGCCAAGAAATCAGATGATATATGATTTGCCATGCTTCTCTAACACTGACTTCAGAGGCAGTGGAAAATGGGGTTATTTTCCTCCCTCTTGAATGCTATCTTGGATATGTATGCATGGAAAAGATGTGTTTTCCTCTCATTCCGAGAGGAAAATATTCACCACATAAACTCAAAGTGACCGCACATTAAATTTAGGTGGAAGAGAAATGGACTTTTGTGGCAGTCCTTCTTTTTTGGACACTGCAAAGGTTGTTCTTCTCGTCAGTGGCTGACATAAGGACACACAAAACACAACATACGAGGCGGCGTACAAATCTGTTGTATTTTCATGTTATATTTTGTACCATTCTATCCGTATAAAAGGTCACAACCAGCTTTAAATGACCCCTCATTGTTTGTTAAAGCGTGTTAAAGGTGTGGAAATGATGAAGGGTTTGGAAAGTAATTCCTGGTTGTTCTTGGGATCTTAGATGCTGACCTGAGTGTGTGTGTGTGTGTGTGTGTGTGTGTGTGTGTGTGTGTGTGTGTGTGTGTGTGTGGCGTTTGTTTCATAAACCAAAGGTTAGTTCTACATCCTTTTATGCACAGATTTTAAAAAATGTCATGAATGTCATTGTTCATGGCCAAATTTCTTTTTGTGCCCCTGTAGTCCTTGGACTTTATTCCAAGTGCTTTGCAGACATTATGAACACACTTGTGCATTTTGTTGTTTCTAAATGTTTGCTGTGAAATAGATTTATTGTAGATCTGACCTTAGATTATTGTAACTACAAACCAGTGTTCATCAGGGCTGTAAACAGTTTTATGTTAATAAATATTGCCACATAGTGGCCGCAGCTGGTAATGGTTTTGTGTGTTTTTCTTTTCATTTAAAATTGAACTGAACACGTTTTATGTTGTTTTGAATTACTATTTGTACACAGGTTGTATACTTTCTTTTATTTACCTTATAGCCACTATGTTTTGGATTATATTGAGAATTTTGTAACTTTATATATGCATTTTACAGCACTGTGCAAAAATATTAAACCACACCCTATTTTCTTCATACTTTGCTTTAAAATGGGCAGCTTTTTAAATGAACTTCAGGTGGTCTTGATCAGTGGTTCTTCAGATTTTCTGAAGGTCTTTATTTGGACTTTCCAGCATTAGACTATAAACATATGTGACCCTTGTTGGCAAAAAGAGTCACAAAGAGGAATTTTTCAGTATTGAGTTGTTATTTTCAAATTCTCCATCTCAAAAGCTTCACATTAAGTCATAGTTTGTTGAAACTTGGAGATTAGTTTTGTTTACAAGCCTGTTTGAAAACTTGATTTTTGTTGGTCTGGAGTGATGTCACTGGAAAGTCCAGCTCTATATTTGAAAGAAGGGAATCCCCAGGATTCTCAAAGATGCCAAACATTTTATGAAGGGAAATTTTCAAAGAAAATTATGATTATAAGACAATAATTATTTCTGAAGACATACCTGTTAGAAAACTTTGATTTAAAGTTAGTTTATTTGCTACTTTAGCTACTGGGATCTCTAGATGGTTCCTTTATGGACTCATTTTTACTCAAGTATTAATATTTTCACTTTTCTTCCCGTTGCAGCCTGACTCACGTATTTTCAGGCACAAGGTTAATAAATGAGTCAATTAGACAAGTGGAGGAATTTTGTTTTTGCTTTTATTTACAGAGAAATCTGAGTTTGTTTTTTGAAGACCAGAAAAACTTACAATAACTGATCCCATATGGAGATATAAATTAGTTGAGGAACAGATAATAAGTGCATTTACATTTTCTGCTTATTCAATTTCAAAAGCTTAGAATTTTTAATTTATAGTGGCTTAAATGTCTATTTTATTATTTGCTAATATAATTTAGCGTTTTGTAATGTAAAATGATTTCAAATGATTGGTTTAAAGGCTTTTTTTGTTTAAAAACACACCAGAAGACAGTACCAACAGAGATAAAGATTTATATCTTCTCTGACTTTAATATAATCTCTATTAAGAGACATTTAAATAACATTTGTTGTTCACAGAAAATCACAACTGTTTTAACAAAAAGTGTTTTATTCTCAAGTTCTTGTGTAAATAAATTACAATATTGTCATTTCTTACAAAAATAAAATGAAACACAATCAACCCAAAGATGTTGGACTCTTCTAATTCAAATCTTCCTTTTTCTGGAAAACTTAAATCATCATCATGTGTCACTTTACAAATGTTTTAACAAAACATGTTCAGGAAGTGAATCCTCTCAGCTGTGTTCACCATTTTACCTGCTGTAAATATAACGAGCAAACCAATGAAAAAAAAACTAACATACATGAATTAAGAAGCTAAACATATCTATCCATGCAACAGAGTTTAGACTTAACCTTTTCCACACCATGAAAACTACGCTTGAAGAGTTTTGATTGACACACAGGTGTAAAATAACAGTAAAAAAAAAATCTTAACTTTATGATACTAAAAAAAAAAGCACAGCTTCTCAAACATCTTCATCATCATGATAATTCTGCAACAACCAGTTCTTCTAAACACCACAGCAGAAAGAAACACTGGAGTTTGTTACTGTTTGTTAGTGCTGGTTCTTCATGCCCTGTGGTTTGCCTGGTTTCTTATCTGGCTGCTGCTGCTGCTGATCCCGACCAGGACCAGACATCCCTCTGCCACGGCCGCCGAACACACCTGCAGAAAGGACGCAAGGGGAGAACACGCTCACCTGCGTTACCTCTGAGGAATCATTTCTGGATTAATAAAAAGTTTCTTTAAAAAGTGTTTCCTTTCACCTCGGCCGGGTCCTCCTCTTCCTTTGCCCTGCTGTTTATTCTGCTGGCCGCCACCGCGTCCGCGGCCCTTCGACACCACCTCATCCTTCACCATGTCGATGATCTCATCGGGGATCCGCAAATACTTGATGGTGCTTCCTCGGATATAACACTCGGGCATCCTCCAGAATTTATCTCCATCCTGTGAGAATGGAACGAGAACACCAAAATGAGCAAGATTCTGTTTTTTTAAAGTTTCATTACAAATTTCTTTTGCACTTTCAAATAAGTTTACTTTAGTTTTAGCAGAGTAGTCCCCGTTCATTGATGACAGGTAATAGACGATATAGACAGACATTCAGTCACTTCAACTAGAAATCCAGCAACCTGGCCATGATTATTCCTCAAATTGTCAAACATTTTTAAAGTATTTCATTTATCACTGCTGTTGACTAGCAGTTGTATGAATTCTGTATCAGGTGCAGGACAGAACTGACAGTTCTTCAGCATAGATATGCAGACCAAAGCGTTTGCAGATGTGGTATAGAGTGATAAATGAATGCATACTGAGTTCACATCTTTACATTTGAACTGTTCACACTGAAACCACTTCAATGCGCAGTGTGAACAGGTCAGCACCGCCTCTGGCGTCCACAGAGGAGCGAGAGCTGAGCTTTACCCTGGACGTGCAGATGACTTCTCTCAGGTTGATGTTCATCCAGTTATCACAGCTGACCAGATGGCCGTTGTAGGTCTCACCATTCTTCAGCTCCACCAGCTGAAAAGCAAACGCAAAGCTTAATCACTCATAATGATTTACACTTTACAGACTAAATAGTGTTGTGAGTATTTATTAAGATGTTCCTGCAGAGGCTGAATGCTTGCAGAGGGTCAGGGTTTCCTCACCATGGGGTGATTCTGGGCAGTCTTCAACAGAGACAGAGGAAGCTGAAAAATGCCAGAGAAATCAGGTAACATTTAACTTGCTTAGGCCTTGTTTTCATACAAGCTTATATAGCATATATATAGCATGTTACCTGAGTGTTTTATTTTGGTAAAATTGCATAATGCGCCAGGCATGAAATGACTCCAATGAACTATTACAACAAACTATCACAGTCTATGATTAAACTGGGTAATATAAAGCTTTTATAAAACGATAAACAGGTATTTCTAAAGTTGTTTGTTACATGTGTAGACTTCAGAAAGTAGCACGGATATTATATTTAGCTTCGGTGGCTAACATTAGTTAGCTACCTCCTCGGTTAGCCTCTGTTTTAAAAGCTATTCTTGCTCTTTTTGTCTGCTGAAATAAAGGTATGCTGACTAAAATAAGAAAACAATGAACTACTGGAATCTAGGGGTTATAAACTCACCATTGTGATTCAATAAATTTTCTTTTCTTGCGCTCAAAAGCACGATTTTCCCCACCGACAGTTCTTCTTCTTCTGATGATTAAGGCGCTGTTTTAATATGCTGCCCCCTGCTGGCGAAACCGTGCGTCGCCAAAATCCGCCTACTCTCTCTTGCTCCTTTTTTGTGTATTCTTCAAAAATCCTTATTTTAATTTTATGGCACATGTATACAAAATTCTTATCACAAATACAAAAGACACAAGTTATCACATAACACACAAACATGTTAGAAAATACATTAAAGTAATAAGTTAATATGTGAAGCAATGCAAACAACTAATAGATATTTCAAAAGGTCCAAAGTAAAGGTGATTTGCATTAGAGGTAAATTGTTTTTTATCCTCCTGAGATATGATGTTTTTTAAACAGTGTCACTGGTATCATCATCATTTTTTGTTCGAACAGCCTTTGCTCTTGTCTTCTTTGTGCGTGTTATTAATAGCACACATCACCAGGCAGAACAAAAGTCTCTTTGAGTGCAGGAAACCTTCAGTAAACAGTCCATTAAAACAGATTTTTTTCTTTTATTTCAACATTAAAACCATCTCATCCCCTCCCCCTCATTTAGGATGCTGAAGTGTTTCATCGTTATCACAGTTACTCGTAGGACATCTGCCTTCTCTTCACCCAGACATATTTTGATTTGAAATACGTTTTAATAGTTTTTTGTGCTTTTGCACGATTATAGTCCTACATATATGTTAAAGTGCTCCTGAATCCTTACATTTAGAGAAATACAGAAATGTCAGCAGTTTTGAGGTGTTAGTAATGGATATAAGTACTAACTAAAGGATTTGTGGCACTTTTATTTTCATTAACTATCAACATTATATTACCTTGACTAAGCCCGCAATTTTAAATAAATTTTGTGATATAACTGATAATCATGATGCTCATAATTAAACCAACAACAAAAGCTAATGTATATATAAAGATGGGTCCTCATACGGCAGCAAGACATGCAAATAATGGACTTAAGCTCTGACAAGCTTGGTAACACCAATCTGTTCACTTTTATCCTGGATTATTGAATCCTTCTTTTATAAAATATCACTGGTCTTTAATATCTTAAAAAAACAAAACACTCAGCCCCCCCTTTGTGTTCCACATGAGTGTTTCCACTTTCACTTCAAGTCTGGTCCTGTGCCAGAGACCTGAAAGCTTGAGGGTTCTGTTCAGTATCTCAGCTGCTCCAAGGACTGCACTCTTCTGGACAGAGATCTCTGAGGTTGTTCCTGGGATCTGTTGGAGACACTTTTCCAGTTTGGGGGTCACAGAACCAAGTGCTCCGATGACCGCTGGCACAACTGAGGCCTTGACTCTCCAAAACTTCTCCATTTCCTCTTTCAGCCCTTAGTATTTCTCCAGCTTCTTGTGCTCCTTCTTCCTGATGTTACAGTCACATCTATCACCACTGCTCTCTTCTGTATCTTATCTATCACCACAATGCCCGGTTGGTTAGCTATTACCTGTTTGTCAGTCTGGATCTGGAAGTCCCACAGTATCTTAGCCCTGCCATTCTCCACCACCTTAGCTGGAGTCTCCCACTTTGACTGTGGGACTTCCAGTTTATACTCAGTACAGATGTTCCTGTACACTATTCCAGCCACTTAGTTATGGTGTTCCATGTATGCTTTGCCTGCCTGCATCTTACATCCTGCTATTATGTGCTGGACTGTCTCAGGGGCATCTTTACACAGCCTGCATCTGGGGTCCTGCCTGGTATGATAGACCCCGGCTTCTATTGCTCTTGTCCTGCCATAATTAATGCCTCTGTGCTGCCTTTCAGTCCAGCCCTTTCTAGCCGCTGATAGGATTTGTTGATAACATTCATAGGCAAGGGCAAAAAACTCACATGATAATTGAAATACAGTTGATGGAACAGAGTACAACATCTGATAATTTAGGTCTGTGAAAACGATTAGTGCACACCTGTTTTCACTGTTGTAAGAAAAAAAGTAGTAAAAAAATAATAATTTAATTAAATTATCCTATTTTTATGTAAATTTATGAAAGCCTGAAAAGAGATCAATAGAGTAAAATAAGGATAATCGACCCGTTACTTGATAGATAAGTAAATAAATATATTTTTAACATTTTTATTTTATTTTATTTGTCTGTTTTTGATTCGTTGTGTTTGCTTTTTTCCTTGTCACGCTTGAGCTTCCGTACTTCTCAGCGCGTCGTCTGGGTACGTCATGACGTAACGTCTGACGCGGCACGCAAGCGGAATGAAGGAGAACGGCAGGTTTCTTTTGATTGTGGCAGAAGGAGTCGTCAGCTGTGGGGGGCTTTGACTCTCTGTCCGATTCTGGTTCAGCTCGAAACCCGAGAAACAGCGACGGATTCTACTTGATAAAACCGGGAGATGGACAACAGCAACCGAACTGTGATCGTGACAGGTTCGTGTCCCATCGACTGCTGTTGTTGTCGTGTTTGATGGTAGCTTAAAAAGCGAGAAAAGTCGGGAAAAAAGTTGAGAAGATGACAGCTGCTCTGCCCTTAATGGCGTCAGGTTGTTCTGGGCTGCAGTTGTGTACAGAAAGAAGCGCTTTGTTGGACATTTTTACTGTACTCTTTTATTATTTTATTGCGTTATTACATGCTTCTTGGAAGTCAGTGACATTTTCCCTTTAGTCGATGGCCACATGGATTGTTTCTTTTTTTATTTAAAGAAATATATTAATATATTTTGTTCTGTAATGTCAGTATCCTGTTTATTATTAATGCATTATAAAATTTTGGGTCCAAAAATCCGTTTGGTTTTGACATATAACCTAAGTTACCTCATAGTTAGCTTAAACATGATCTTATTTTGGTTACCAGGATTAGCAAAGCTGTCGTTAATGATTGTTTATTCAGTGTGTCATAACTTAAATGTGGTTAAAATGTCTGTAATGTCCACAAAAGGCAGACAAAACAACAGTAAATGAAGGAGAAAGCTGGTGTCTGTAAAGCTGAATGTTGTTCAAATCATAAACCAGTTTAATTGAGAAACTTTGAATCATAACTTTTAGTTTTTGTAGTGATTTGTTTTGCAGTTTTCATTTTTCTCTAAAACTTTCAAACCCCGTCTCATCATCAGGCGTCTTTATGAATTCATTGTGTCGAAAAGATTCACAATAAATGACCAGAAAGGAGAATTATTCATATATAGATGACATCTTATACATAGAGGTGGTGTTTTTAACATCTTAAATCTGACTTTTGTTTCGGTAACATGCTTCATGTCACCTTTCATGAAGCAAGAAAACCCTAAAAGATAACTACAGTGATTTATTTATATTAATATATTATATATTCAAGATTGTATTTCCAAAAAGTGCGGCTTCACATTTTGCGTCATCGATGTAATGCATTTTAAAAGCACAAACGACTGTCTTGGGCTGTTAATTTTCCGCAGGGCCAGCAGACTGAGATTTTTCCGTTCTCAGACACAAAAGAGTGCAGAAACTCGCAGCCACGTCTGATAGTAAATGTGTAGATTGCCTGGGAACAGCGCCTTCACAATAGCAGGCCGGCTGGCAGCTGCTGGCCCCTCGCTCTGCTCCTTTTCAGCAGCCTGTCAGACAGACTGATCCTTTCTCCACCCAACCCCCAGGGACCCGCTGACCCCGGGACGGGTGGTGGAGGGGGACCAGCAGCAATAGATCCCTGTATAAACAAGCCGGGCCCAATACCCATTAGCTCCTGAGATATTTTCCTTCAGGTTTTATTAAGTGATGCATGTGGGGATTATCAGTAAATATGATCTGGATTCTGGAAAACAGCATTTATTTTTTTAATATTTTAAAAGAAAAACTAAGTTATTTTTCATTATAAATGATGTTTTGCAAGCCCCAGAATGTTAAAAAATATATCATTCCTTATAAAAATGGAAGACATCTTTAATTGCTTCTTGAAAACGTAATGTTCAGCAAAGTGGCGGCATTAGCTCACAATGACCTTGAAATGATTACATCCATTAGCAGCTAAAATAAACATTTCATCTCTTGCAGGTTTCGAGCCGTTTGGAGAACACACTGTCAATGCCAGCTGGGTAGCAGTCCAGGTAGTTTCTTCACACATCTCATAATTATTAATTACTTTAAACGCTTTTAGGATTTGTTTGTGTTTGTGGAGGAAAAACCACACGAAAACAAGTGTGTGCTTTAATGTTTAAGTGTCTGTTTTCACTCACAATGTTCACGTTTAAAGCCGGTCGTTGGCGGCGATTGAACTTGTGACGCCCGAGCAGCCGCTGGCCGGCGTCACGCTGCACCGAGGCTGTCCGAGGCTTCATGTGGGGGATGATGGTGGTTGTCAGGGTGTCTAGACGGACTTGATAAGGATATTAGAGGCAAACAAAAGGCCACATTGAGGCAGGGTCACAGATGTGGTCAGACTTGCCTCCTTTCAATAAGGGGTGGGGGTCAGGGTCCAGGGCTCCTGGTCCTGCGGGGGACTGGGGGAGGTGATGGTTCACTGGGTGTGAATTTGACACAGATTTGTCTTACTTATGATATTTATGATTGCATCTTTTATTTTGGTCTTTACTCATGCCACCTTTGTTTGTGAATAATTCATATCTTCCAGCTGAATAGTTGGAGATAGGTGGAGAAGATGGGAAGAGCAAAGCAGTCAGGATGTGTTTAATTATTATTATCATTATTGTTATTATTATTATTATCATTATCATCATCATCATCATTATTATTATTATTGTTGTTGTTGTTGTTGTTATTATTATTATTATTATTATTATTATTATTATTATTATTATTATTATTATTATTATTATTATTAATGAACGAAAAAATTTTAAATAATTTGCTACAGATGGAAAAAACTACAGAAATCACAGTTTCTGTACAAATGTTGAGTGTTTGAGTCCGAATGAAGCTAAGTTATTAAAGCTAAAAGAAGCAGAACACTAGCTAAAAGCTAAAGCAGAACTCTAACTAAAAGCTAAAAAGAGCAGAGCAATAGCTAAATCTAAAGGCAGCAGACCACTAGCTAAAAGCTAAAAGGAGCAGAACACTAGCTAAAAGTAAAAAAAAACTAGCTATTAGCTAAAAGCAGGGACTGTTTGTGAAAAGCTAAAGTAGCAAAAGGGAAGCTAAATGTAGCTAAAAGCTATCCAGAATCTTAAAGCAGGAAAATGTTAGCTAAAAACCTAAAGACATGAAGACTAAAACAGAGGCTTTACTCTGGAGAGGATTTCTGACGAAACTGAAGAGATCCTGATGGATTTCTATGGGGAAAATATTTGTAATTAAAGTTAAATCTTTTATAAAAGGTACAAAAATCAAAAGTCACAGCCCCCATCTTCTGAATGAGCTAACATTTTGATTTCTGAATGGCTAAAATAATACAAAGTGTGCAGCAAAAGATAAACAGGAGAACAACCGGATATGTGTACGTTTTTCTACTTAACGATTATTTACTGCAGGTTCCTGTGAAACCCTTCGAGCCTCATTTTAAACTTTGTTCTGTCAGGAACTGAAGAAACTTGGTCTGGGCAGTAATGTGGACCTCCATGTGTATGAAGTTCCTGTGGAGTACCAGAAAGTTCAGAGTTTGGTTCCATCGTTGTGGAAACAGTATCATCCACGGGTAAGAGAAGAAAAAACAAACTTATTCTCTCATAATAATCAGTCACACATCTTCTGTAATGTGGTTTAAATCCTAATGGCTCTGATTCATGGCTTCATTTCTCCTTCCTCGTCTCCTTCCCCGCTCAGTTGGTAGTTCATGTCGGAGTCTCGGGCATGGCCACCACGGTGACGCTGGAGAAGTGCGGCAGGAATCACGGCTACAAGGGCCTGGACAACAGCAGCTTCTGTCCCGATTCACAGTGTTGCATTGTGGGAGGCCCCGACTGCATCAACTCAGTTATTGACATGGAGTCGGTCTGCAAGAGAGTGACCGCCTCCGGGCTGGGAGTAGCTGTGTCCGTCTCTAAAGACGCAGGAAGGTGATTTGGTTTTTCTTTCTGCTTGTCATTTTCTTTTCCGTACACGGTCCCTGCGTGGATTACAGCAGCTTTTTACTTTCTGGGGCACGTGTAGTTGAGTACATTTTCACTTCTGTAACCCTGACTTGCTTTTACCCACTTTGTATATTTAATACAAGCGTCGTCGGTGATTATAAACTCTTATTAACGATACAGGATTTGAATCCTTTGTGCCTTTTTTCGTTAGCAGCTGGGAGAACAAACTAAAATACAAGATCTACAACAAAGAGCTATTAATAGACCTGCTGTTACACAAACGCTTCAAACACCTCTGCCCATTGCTGCTTTGAATGTAAATACTGAGATTTCTTCAGATGCAATTTACTTCAGATTTGAAGTAAATTGTTTCCTACAGCTGCATTTATATTTATAAAGCCCCAGAAAAGGAACTCTGCTCCTGTTGTGTATTCTAGCTGTGCTTTTTCCTTCACTTTCACAGCCTTCACGTAATCTTTTAAAGTGGTCGATGTTCGTATTTTTTAAAGACTTTCTGAGGATTTTTTCTTTGGACTTGGGCTGCTTCGTCCATTCCCTGATCACTTAAACACAATTTAAGACACTTAACTCTGATTTAGGAGTCATGCGGGCATAAAAAGGACCCTAAATTCAAAGGATTGTTCAGTATCGTGTCGGTTCATGGAAGGTAACTTCCCAGTTGGTCCTGGTCTCAGTCCTGGTCCAGGGTCCGTCCTGGGCTCAGTCCTGGTCCTGGATTAGTCCTGGTCCTGTGTTGGTCCTGGTCTCAGTCCTGCTCCTGGTCCTGGTCCACCATCCTGCATGTTTCAGTTGTTTATCTGCTCTGACTCACCTGGTTTGAATAACTGAGCGATTAACAGATCTAAACCTGCAGGATGGTGTTCCTCCAGGACCAGGATTAGACACCTCTGCTTTACTAGCAGAGCTCTTTGTTCTTATTTCTTTAGTTAAAGAATGAAAAATACAAAAAAAAAAATCCACAGTTTGACAGATAAAAGTCCAGCAAGGACATCCCCAAAGAGCTATTAGCTGGATATGTTTCATACAGTAGATGATGCATCTCTCAGATCTTAAATTCATTATTCTCAGATGCTGTTCATCTGCTGTAGATAGATTGGAGTGTCTCGTTTTTGGTGTCCTCCACTTGTCCACGTTCCTCATTCTTAAGCCCAAACTCTGACAGCCCTTCAGAAATCAAAACCACTTCAGAAGATTACAAGAAGGTTTAGCTCCTTGTGGAGGAATAATCGTCTTCACTCACGCCCTCCTCTCTTCCCTCGCAGGTACCTCTGTGATTTCACCTACTACACGTCTCTGTACCTGAGCCACGGCCGCTCTGCCTTCGTTCACGTGCCTCCTCTAGGAAAGCCTTACAGCGGGGAAGACCTGGGCCGCGCGTTACAGGCCATCATCCGGGAGATGCTGGAGCTTCTGGACCAAGCTGAAGAGAAAATCCACTGCCAGCAGCACATCCACTAAGTGACCTCCGACCAGCCTCTCCTGCCCCTTCGCCACACAAGACAAATTGCACTTGACCACAAGTAGCCAAATGTCTTCTTCTTTTTATCTGTCGTCTTTATTTGGACATAATGAACCTTCAGAGATTAGTCTGTTTCCAGCGTCCGCTTTCCATTAACGTCTGTCCCTTAGTTTGCTCGAACCTGATTCAGTCGTGTTTTTACGCCTCCCAGTAAGGTAAGGAAAAACGGAAATAGATGACATCTTATGGGACGTTTGTAATCAAAGCTTTTATCCCGTGGAGCATTCTGACTTCAGAGCTGAAGATGTGATTAAAAACGGATCACCAAGGGAACACAAGTGCTTCTTTCATGTGTTCATATGCAGTCACAGGTGGAGATGCAAAGAGTAATGTCTATAATGTGACATTAATTAGGATCTTTAAGCCCAAATGTGACTTCTATTAAAGCACCTTATAGGGTTAGGGTTATTATGATGGTTGTAGAAGGCACATTTGGGGAAACTGTAGCATCAGAGAGCTTCTTCCTCAGACTTTGCTCCATCAAAAGGTTTCCGTCACCAGGTGTCTACGCCTAAAGGTCTATACATAATGTACATGATGCAATATGTTTTTAGTAGGAATGTTAGCAGTAAACTCTATGCTAATTTAGTTTTTTTTTTTTCCTTTTCCAACTCTCCTGACCCTGCCTGTCTTGAATCATTTCTCGAGTCCCTTTTCTTTATAAGAAGATGTAAATTTGCCTTCTTTTACTAAGGTTTTTTTTTTCTTTTTTAAATCAGGGAACGGGTTGGTTCCAGCTCATACTTCCCCAGTTGGACGGCCCAGTTCTGACAGAAATTAAACAAATCTATTCCGCTGAGATCTGACCTTGAGCCGTGCAATGTAACTTTACAGATCTCCTTCGCAGAAAGAAAAAGATCATTTCATTACAGCTGCACAACTGTTGAGAGAATCTGGGGCTTTAAGCTTAAACTTTTTCTGGTTGCTTTAAAGAGGAGGGGTTTTTTTCCTTTAAAAGGAAAATTATATAAAAACAAATATGTTGCACAATCTAAACTGTCAGTTATGTGTTTCTTTTAGTGTCGGGTGATGAAACTGCATTCGAGGATGGTCAAGATGTTTTTCATTTTTACATTTATTAATGTGTGAAAATCCTTAAAGTTTAACTTTGTGTCACAGGGAGATTTAATCCTGAACTGTGGGCAAAAAAAAAAAACGCAACTGAAGACCAAATTCTGACCCTTTTGTTTCCCGTAGTTGTGCAGCTCCTGATTAAAGCGTCCTGGTGTCCTCTTCGCTAAATCGGGTTTATCGTCGCTCCTCGTTTTATGTGAGAAATTGATTTAATGAAGCTGGACTCCAGGTTCTGTCAGAACTGGGCCTCTTAATTTTATTTCTGTTGCACTTTTAGTTTTGTGTAAGTTGGTTTTACCTAATCTGAAACTTGGACAGCATTTGTCAAGCAATGTGAACGGTTGCGTTTTCATATTATTATTGTTATTTTTTAATTTCCAGTCACTTTATCTTGAATTATGTAGCTTTCCGTACAAACGCACACACAGATGCACACAAAACCATTTTGACTTTTTTTTTTTTTCTCCCAACAACTTATTATGATGTGTACCTTGATGACTTTTATTCTTTTCTTCCTGAGTTTTGCTTTGTTTGACTTGTTTCACAAACAGCAGGAAGCCCCATCGGTGTATTTATGGTGGCGACACTCCCATTTATAAATGTGCTGTTTTATAGCTTTTTTTTTTTAATGACTTTTGTCAAGTTTTACTGTGTAGACCAGAGTCTCCTTTTACTGTTGAGCTGAGAGGACGACCTAAAGCACCCAGCACCACTTCAGTTTGATTGGAGTTAACAGGTTTTAGCACTGAATCGACTAAATACTGTGTCAGCACCCTGTGAAGGCCCAACAGAATCATTTAATTAAATGTTTAACTGTTATAACGAGGCTAACCTTGTGTCAGTCGTTAAACAATCTGGTACCGCTGAGTTTGAGTAAATTATTTTTAACCGCGTTCGTTGTTTTTATTACAATTTTGTACAGTGTTTTTACCACCGAATGGGTCCTCGAACCTCTCGTTTAAACTGACCCAAGTCACGCCGTCTCCTTCGTAATTCAGCGTCTCTCTTCTTCGTTTGGTTTGAAAGTTTTTAGAGTTGTTAAACCCACCGGGGCACACTTTAGTGTGGCAGTCCGTGGTTGTGGCTTTGTGAGCGCCAAAAGGGTCGTGGAGAAGCTGTCCGCAGGATTTCTGCCTCCAGTTTACCTACGAGCTGACCCCTGACCCCTGACCCCTGACCCTCTCCTGTGCCTTGCTGTTGCTCATGTGTGTCATGAAAAGGCCTTATTAATTCCCACTGGGTCCATTCGAAGATGTATTATCGATGCTGTCCGTTCAGATGTGTGGCTACCTCACAAATACTTTTCTATCTTGGCGTGTGCTCTGTTGTACACCTGCGTCATGACTCTGTGATTTATTGTGGGTTTCTGTGTCGAGGGAGTGTCTTTCTGTGTCATTAACAAAAGCACTGTAACAGTCGGTAATCTCGCTCTGTAAAAGAAAGGCTTTGAAATAAAGAAAACTAAATGATTACATGAAATGAATGTTTGTTATTGCAGTTATCTGTAGTTGTACGCAGCACCTTTAAACTTGGACAATAACTTCATGTTTTACTTTCACCAGATATAACAAAAACACGAGTTTTCAGGACAGATTTAGAGCAGCTTCATTGATTGTTCAGGCACGCTAAAACTACTTAATGCTTTTATTATTATTGTTTGCTTTTTTATTTAAGACAATTATCACGTTTTACAATGTGTAACCTTAAAGACAGGGTCTGGGCCTTATTGTGGACTGTTTTTGAGGTAAATGCAGCGCTCTAATAATACTGCTGATGGCCTCTTTTTTTAAATCAAAAGTGTTACAAAAAAAAAAACAAACAGATGAAAAATAATTATGCAATGATTGTTGAGGCTGTTTATATTGTCATTATAATCTTATTAATTGATTTACAGTACCAGGTTTTGTATACTATGACTAATAATTGTCAGGGTTGCAAGTACAGTTATTTTGTGGGTCACAAGTAAAAAGTTTGGTATTTTAACTTTTGTATATAAATTCTTGGATTAGACTGGATCTAATTTATTTCAGTGTGAGAACTGGATACATGTCAAAGATTAGAAACTCATAATATTTAGCATCCTAAATACCAAATATTTCCTGATAAAATGATATTATTGCTGATGAGAGAGGGGGAAAGCCTTACTCAGATTTGATACTCGCTAAAAATAAAAATAAAACAAACGGAGTGAGCACTCTCCATTTTTTCCCTATCTGTGCCGTCCACCGACGTCACACGTCGCGCGGCGCAGGGAAGTCCGTCACCGTCGCTGACTGCTTCTCTTGCTTGGACCCGCAGTAGCTTTCGAGGTTCTGATCGGTTCCATTTTTTTTTTTTTGTTTGGGTTCAAATTCAGTCTCTCGGCGACGCTCTTTAAAACGTACATCGACAGATAACGGCGGCGTGGGCTTTAATTGTTTTCATACAGCTGTTGAAACCGCCGATTAAAGCGAAAGTTAAGGGACGGAAAATGAGTGTGGAGGCGTACGGGCCGAGCTCCCAAACCCTCACCTTCCTGGACACCGAGGAAGCCGAGCTGCTCGGAGCGGACACCCAGGGCTCCGAGTACGACTTCACCGACTTCACGCTTCCCAGTCAGACCCAAACTCAAGGCCAGACCCAGAGCCAGCTGGACAGCCAGGTTTGACGCTTTTAATTCCTCACAAATGCGCGGTAATGACGTTAGCCCTCGTTAGCTTCCAGCTAGCTCGCTCTCATTACATTTTAGCCTCACTTAGCATCGCGTTAGCTCGGTTGGATCGCCAGCTGAGCTTCTGGAGGCAGGCTGATCTTCTTCAGCGCGTTTCTTTTTGAACTTTTAAGAGTCGGACCAGACCCACGGGCTGGCAGAGGCGCATATATTTGTAAACACTGGCATTATTTCAGCCTGTTGTCAAGCTAGCTTTTCCGCACTGTGCGCCTCAGCCGTTAGCATCGCCGTTAGCATCGTCAGTGTGTTTGGTTAAATAAAACAGGTTGTCGCTGCGCTCCAGGTTAATGGTCCGGATGAAGGTCTTCACAACGGAGGAGTGGACGACTCTGTGGCCAAAACCAGCCAGCTGCTGGGCGAGCTGAACTTTGAGGAGGACGAGGAGGACACTTACTACACCAAAGATCTTCCTATACACGCATGCAGGTGCTGCCTGTGGCTCCAAGAGCCACCACATGTGCATCTCATTTACAGCGTTTTGCTCAATGCATTGAGTTTCCCCCTGTCATTACATCAGATTTCCCTTTACAGTGCTTTTTAATATTACAATTTTTTTATTGTGCACAATATACAGTGTATAAATGCTGGAAAACCCGTAAACTACCCTGTGTGTCAGTCACAACAGTTTATTATCGTAGTTCCAAATATAGTATACTACTCAAACTTTATGATCAGTTCATGCCAAGAGCTGTAAAAACAAGTCTGTCACAAAAATCACATCAATCTACTGTTTCATTTGCTATCAAAACAGCTTGGATGGATGGTTTTTCTGGACTCCTATGCTTTAAGGCGTACTTTTTGCTGTACTGATCTTTACTTAAATCGCGGGAAGGATTTTTTTAAGCAGATCTAAACGTGCAAAACCCACACTACTATGGAAAAATACCAGTTTTGAAACTGTAATGAGTCCAGCTTGCATGGAGAGATGAAAAATTCCACGTTTACACTATATTCCTTCAAATATTCCTGCTTCTCTCATACTTTATATCGTGTGCTATGACCAGTACATGTTCTTGCATTGTCTCATATGCGTTTTGATTTTGCAGCTATTGTGGTATCCATGACCCAGCGTGTGTGGTGTACTGTAACACCAGCAAGAAGTGGTTCTGTAATGGCCGTGGCAACACATCTGGCAGGTTTGTAATCATCTTAGCCTCTGCGTTTTTTGTTTTTTTTTAAAACCAAGTGTGACAGCGCGAGTTGCAAACTATTGTGACTATGAAATGAAAAGCTTTCTGAAGATTTGGTCTCTTTATGAGTTGTTTCATTGTAAGTGTCTGACTTCCAGCCACATCGTGAACCACATGGTGAGGGCCAAGTGCAAAGAGGTGACCCTGCATAAAGACGGACCGCTGGGTGAAACTGTGCTGGAGTGTTACAACTGTGGGTGTCGCAACGTCTTCCTCCTGGGCTTTATCCCGGCCAAAGCCGATTCTGTGGTGGTGCTTCTTTGCAGGTAAGTTGGGAAAGCAGATGTCTTTGTTCACTGACTGATTGTTGTAGAACAGTGCCCTAATTTGAAAAGACGAGGGTGCTGCGATGTTTACGCAAATCATGCAGTTATTACGTTGTCTTTACTGTTTGTCTGAACATCTTCTGCCCCACGTAGGCAGCCTTGTGCCAGCCAGAGCAGCCTGAAGGACATCAACTGGGACAGCTCACAGTGGCAGCCGCTGATCCAGGATCGCTGCTTTTTGTCCTGGCTGGTGAAGATCCCATCAGAGCAGGAGCAACTCCGAGCCCGTCAGATCACTGCCCAGCAGATCAATAAGCTGGAGGAACTCTGGAAGGTATGCAGGCAGTATTTAAAACACCAGCTACCCATCTCAGGTCAAAGGGTGTCTGCAGTGACAGCTGTCGACTCTGTTTTAAAGGCGTCTGTCAGTGAGGGAAGTGACAGCATTTCTTGAGTAGCTGATCTGGTTGTTTGTTCCAACAGGACAATCCCAGCGCTACCTTGGAAGACCTGGAGAAACCCGGTGTGGACGAGGAGCCCCAGCATGTGCTGCTGCGCTACGAGGATGCTTACCAGTACCAAAACATCTTCGGCCCTTTGGTCAAACTGGAGGCTGACTATGACAAAAAGCTTAAGGAGTCACAGGTACAAATGCCTTAAATCTATGACAGAGATTCAACTAACTCTGAGAGACGCGTTTCCCATGTGTGTAATTAGTCGGCTTCATGAGAGCAGACATTTTAAAAGCACAGAAACCTCGATTAGGGTAAATTAATAAATTAATTTATAACCATTATCACAACTAGACTGAATTAAAACACTTTCCCCACTGTATATTATTTAAAAACATTCTGGCTTCCATTAATGCAGCTGTTGTGTGATATTACACCTGTACCTTTTGTATTTGTTGTGGCAAATTTTATTTTATTTATTTATTTTTTTGTTGTGTTCTTTTCCAGACTCAAGACAACATAACAGTCAGGTGGGATCTTGGACTGAACAAAAAGCGGATTGCCTATTTCACTCTGCCCAAGACGGATTCAGGTGGTAATTTTCTAAGCTTTTTTTCCTCCCAGTGGTTCTGTGGTGCAGGTGTAGCTCCTCCCCTTCTCCCTTCAGCCATCAGAATTGCATGCAGCCTCCCTCATCCCTGCGTCGTTTGGTGGAATGACTGCGTGGTTTTGTTTTAGACCCCTTGTTGTTTATAGCGGGGTATATTGTAGGTGATCATTTTATTTCCAGCTTCAGCGTAAACATGTTCTAACTCGTTTTTGTCACTTTCAGATATGCGACTGATGCAAGGTGATGAGATCTGCCTGCGCTACAAGGGAGACTTGGCTCCTCTGTGGAAGGGCATTGGTCATGTCATCAAAGTACCAGACAGTATCCTTTAGGTTTTCTGTTGCATACGAGTTATCCACACCACCTCTACAATTTATTTGTTAGGAACAATTTTAGGATAAGCCTGGGTTTCTTTAACCGTGTGTGTTTAAAGACTATGGGGATGAAATTGCCATTGAGCTGCGGAGCAGCGTTGGAGCTCCTGTGGAAATCCCACACAACTTCCAGGTGGACTTTGTTTGGAAATCCACTTCTTTTGACAGGTGGGCTAAAATCATAATGCTCCAATTTCTGTTAAAAGTGATTATTTTTACAGTTCCTGATAAGTTACATTTAATGATGTAATACGTTTTTTAATGCCCATTAAGTAAATTAAAATGGTAACATGTTATTTCGGTTAGAGCATCATTTTTCCCAAGGGTGCAACTAAGGGACGGACACTCACATTTGTATCGCTACAGGATGCAGAGCGCCCTGAAAACCTTTGCTGTTGATGAGACCTCCGTGTCTGGCTATATTTACCACAAGCTCCTGGGCCACGAGGTCGAAGATGTCACCATCAAGTGCCAGCTGCCGAAGCGCTTCACTGCCCCGGGTCTGCCTGACCTTAATCACTCCCAGGTCAGGCATCAAAACAGAACAAACTGATTATTGTTATCATAGACATTTCCATTGAGGTCGGTGGTGTCCAGTCTTGGTCCTGGAGGGCCACCGTTCTGCATGTTTCAGGTGTTTCTCGGCTGTGACTCACCTGATAGGAATGATGGAGTGATAAACAGGCTTCTGCAGAACCTGAAGACCTGCTGAAGAGCAGAGAAACAACCACGACTGGGACCGTACACCACTGATTCAGGGGGATAACTTTGATCAGATGTGATAAACACCATTTTTCTTCTTCTTCCTGTGTGTCTTCAGGTGTACGCAGTAAAAACTGTGCTGCAGAGGCCTCTCAGTCTGATCCAGGGTCCTCCTGGCACTGGGAAAACCGTCACCTCGGCTACAATTGTTTATCACCTGTCCCGACAGGGCAACGGGTGAGACAAAGAGTACATTTATATTGTTTAAAATGCTGTTTTTCCACCCATTATTTCTTTTTTTTTTTATGGAACGCACTCTTAGCTGTTTTTATTCTGCCTGTGTGTCCCGTAGGCCGGTTCTGGTGTGTGCTCCCAGTAACATCGCTGTGGACCAGCTGACCGAGAAGATTGACAAGACCGGCTTGAAGGTAGTCAGGCTGTGCGCTAAGAGCCGCGAGGCCATTGAGTCCCCGGTGTCTTTTCTGGCTCTGCACAACCAGATCAGCAACATAGACAGGTCAGTGGCCCTTTTTTTAAGCAACAAAATGGTCACACATTTACAAATCAAAGTATGTCAGGATGCAAGTGAGCAATAAATATGTGATGTTATAACGTGGTGTCTGCTGTGATCAAGTCAGAGTTCCTTAATGTGGCTCTGATAGATTTTAACATTTGTCTTTGGTCTCTGTAGTATGCCGGAGCTTCAGAAACTACAGCAGCTGAAGGATGAGACTGGCGAGCTGTCGTCTGCTGATGAGAAACGCTACAGGGCCTTGAAGCGCACTGCAGAGAGGGAGCTGCTGATGGTAATGTAACTAGCACCAAGGACGTGCTGATAATCTTCCTTTCATCCTCAAAAGCACAGAGAAGACAACATTTTGTTGTTACTGCTGGTCCAAATCTGTATGTTTTGTCATTGTAGGCAAATAATCATGTAGTTATTGCTGCAAGTTTAGCCTCGTTTACATTTGCAGCAAAGTGCTTCCATAAGTTGTTACTTAGCCACAACCCTAAGAAGTTGTATTTAGTGGAAAAAGAGAAAAAAAATGCTCTAAATCGTTTGAATCTACCTTTTTTCTTTTTTTTGGCTGCTCCCCTGCTGGTATGAAGATTAGGTCATATTGTTTTTCATCTTGTGTGAATATAGAAGAAAAGTGTCTGCAGAATTTGTTTGCTTCTGTTACGCTAATGACTCCCGCTCTTACTGATGCTGTAGACATGTCAGAAGCAAATCACAAACAAAACGTTCATGGCCTCATCTGTCTGCTGACAGAAAACCAGTTGTGTCTTTACCTGAGAGCCACTAGTTTCTGTAACATCCCACAAGAGCAGGTTTTAATACGAGTAGTGATGCTGCAGACATTTTCCTGTGGGTACAAAGTGGAGCACTCCTCTGCAGCTCCTGCAGGCTGAGTTGATAAAACACACCGGACAGGAAGGAAAAACTGTTGGCCGCCTTGTGTTTTGAGGATAAAAAGATGAATCGGGTATTAAACCTCTTACTGTCTGCTTTAAAAGTCCCGTACAAAATAATTTGGTGTCTCATTAGAGTTTAAAATGCCCCCTCTCTCTCTCTCTCTCTCTGTGTTCAGAACGCTGATGTGATTTGCTGCACCTGTGTTGGAGCTGGAGATCCCCGTCTGGCCAAGATGCAGTTTCGCTCCATCCTGATTGATGAGAGCACCCAGGCCACAGAACCCGAGTGTATGGTGCCTGTGGTTCTGGGAGCGAAACAGGTACCAAAACACACCCGCAGTCCAAGTAAATACTAACAGCTGGTTTAATGCAAAACAGCTCTAATGTGTCAGAAAAGGTAAATATGTGAATTAGGTCATTAATATCTGTGGTTTCAGTTACTAATTAGAGTATCAAGTGTCAGTTATAGTTCATAAACTTTGACATATTTTGTTAAACTCAGTCGTCACATTTGTGTGATTAATTGTTATCTTTTAGCTTATTCTCGTGGGTGACCACTGCCAGCTCGGTCCCGTGGTGATGTGCAAGAAGGCAGCCAAGGCGGGTCTGTCTCAGTCTCTGTTCGAGCGGCTGGTGGTTCTGGGAATCCGGCCGATCCGCCTGCAGGTCCAGTACCGCATGCACCCAGCTCTCAGTGCCTTCCCCTCCAACATCTTCTACGAGGGTTCCCTGCAGAACGGCGTCACTGCAGGTCTGACCAAAAAACAAAAGATCTGCTTTTATTCTCAGGCAGACAGATTTTTATATTTTTCTTGTCACGTTTACATCAACAGGTTAAAGATTAAAAACCAAGCTTTTCTTGTTTCTTCCAGCTGATCGCATCAAGAAAGGCTTCGACTTCCAGTGGCCTCAGCCTGATAAGCCCATGTTCTTCTACGTGACTCAGGGTCAGGAGGAAATCGCCAGTTCTGGAACGTCCTACCTTAACAGGTAAAAGCAGCACATTTTATTGAGTTTCTTTGCTCCGATTGAAGCCACGTGTCAAGAAGTGCCATCCTATAATTTTAACATCAAAACTGCTGTCAAGTTTATGAATGAAGTCTTTGTCAAAGATGATGAACGGGGAATCTCTAAACTCCGGAGTTTAGCTAATGCCGTTGTGTTTCAGGACTGAGGCAGCCAACGTAGAGAAAATCACCACCAGGTTGCTGAAAGCGGGAGCGAAACCTGATCAGATCGGCATCATCACGCCCTACGAGGGTCAGCGCTCCTACCTGGTGCAGTACATGCAGTTCAGTGGCTCGCTCCACACCAAGCTCTATCAGGTAACGGCGCTCCTGATCTTCTGATCCTGCTCAGCTCTTCATTTTATCTCCTACAACCAAAACATTGCCTGAGTGTAAAAAAAACAAAAGTCTTCGTAGTTTTTTAGTTTATGCATCATCGTCATCGCATTCTCATTGTTTGCTTTGTGATGCTGAAGAAAATGTATTCTTCTGCTCATCCTGTTCAATCTCCCCTTTTTTTGTTCCCCTGTATTCATAGCAAGTGGAAATCGCCAGCGTGGACGCCTTCCAGGGCCGAGAGAAGGACTTCATCATCCTGTCTTGCGTCCGTGCCAATGAGCACCAAGGCATCGGCTTCCTGAATGACCCTCGCCGTCTCAACGTGGCGCTGACCCGAGCCAAGTAAAGCAAAACAAAGCAGAAAATAATTAGCTTAAGATCTTTTTAACTGAATGTCTTTCTGACCTGAGCTCTCCTTTCCGCCTGAGAAGGTACGGCGTGATCATCGTGGGGAACCCCAAGGCCCTCTCCAAGCAGCCGCTGTGGAACAACCTGCTGAACTACTACAAGGAGCAGAAGGTCCTGGTGGAGGGACCCCTCAACAACCTGCGGGAGAGCCTCATGCAGTTCAGCAAGCCCCGTAAACTGGTCAACACCATCAATCCCGTCAGTACCGACACGTGCAAAACCATCACAAGCTGGAACGGACATTTAGGCCAAATAATTATTCAATAAAGTAGTTTACTTTACTTTACTCAGGGATTAAAATGGCGTCTGGTGTTTTTCAGGGCGGGCGTTTCATGAGTACTGCCATGTACGATGCCCGCGAGGCTCTCATCCCTGGCTCGGCCTACGACCGCAGCAGTGCTGGTATTTATTCCGAATTTCCCAAAGTGATGATCAGCGTATGTGTTTTTTCACAGCGGCTGTGTTTACTTTTCGCTGAGTCTTCTTTCCAAACCTCTCTTTCAGCCGGACGTCCATCCAACATGTACTTTCAAACGCACGACCAGATCGGGATGATTGGAGCGGGCCCCGGCCACATGGCGGCCATGAATATTCCCATACCCTTCAACCTGGTGATGCCCCCGGTGCCTCCACCCAGCTACTTGGGTCAGACCAACGGCCCCGCTGCAGGTACGGTCACGTTGGGCATCAGAGTGATGTTAGAGAAACGGGAGGAGGTAGGAATCCAGTGCCAGCAGGTTTGTTTCTGCAAACATCTGCACAACCCGTTATAATAGACCGATAAAATCTGACTTGCCTAAAGCAGCAGTCTAAACTGTTTCCTTGTGCCTGCTAATTAATCAATGCTGCACACGGCCTTAAAGAACAATCCACTAAATGCTTTTTAGTTAAATGTGTTTAAAATGGTCCAGACCAGCTTTGCCGGCATACAGCCGTGACTCTTTCTCTCTCCTCGAACAACAAGGTCGTGGTGCGATGAAGGGGAAACCCGGGCGTGGCGGGAGACAGAGGGTCCGTGGTTCAGCGAACCAAGGCGCCAGTCAGGGTAACGGACCAAACAGCCAGGCGAGCCAGGACGGGGCCTCCCAGTCCTTCTCCCAGGGGCCACTGACTCAGGGTTACATCTCCATGAGCCAGCCCTCCCAGATGAGCCAGCCTGGCCTCTCCCAGCCAGAGCTGTCCCAGGTAAGCCTCACACAGAGGGCGGCTAACTCAGTTTCTTTATTGCTGTAATAATTGGGAACTTTTTTAATCAGCACCTGGTGTTGAGTTTGATGTGGACAGAAACTGTAAATTGTAATTAATGTATAATATAAATGAAGCCCATACAGCAGTGGAGTGAAGAGGGGCTGAAGGAATCGTCTGTGTCTGTAATCGTGTTCTCCAGGACAGCTATCTTGGCGATGAGTTCAAGTCCCAAATCGACGTGGCTTTGTCCCAGGACTCGACTTACCAGGGTGAACGTGCGTACCAACATGGCGGGGTGACCGGACTGTCACAGTACTAAAGTGTAAGTCCGTCAAACGCGTCTTTAAAATGTGACTTTTAAAGCACTGAGTGAAGTTAAAGTGTTTTAAACGTGCTTTGTGTCTCCCAGGTTGCCTGAAGAAGGGAGCTAGGCTTGAGCTGAGCTTAGTTCATCAGCTTTTTAATCTGGGAAATAATAAAAACATAAAATGGATACCTGTTTTCCTCTGCTACATCCGAAGCACCACCAAGTGAAAGCGACGGGATAGCGAAACCAAACCAATGACCAGCGAGAGAAATAAGAGGGTAGAAGAAGAAGAAGAGAGCACTAACAGATGGGCAGGGAGATGGAAAGAGGCCGCGTGGACAAGCGAGAGGCAGGAAACGATGCCCGGGCATAGTGAAGGAGGGAAAGTCGAGAATGTGGCGGCGTCTGGTCGGGCTGCTGAGGGAAACAGAGGAGAGATCAACAGTCTCTCACGAGAATCCAAAAGAGGTTCAGCCCCCAACAAAATAACCCCACCCAACACGTCCACGCCCACAGCTTCTGGGAAGGCTCCAGTAACGTTCTGACACCTGTCTTCACGAAAGGATCCAAGCTTCCCAGTGGAATTTGAAGAACTCGTTCTCCAAATCTGGACAGAAGTGGTAGCAGAAAGATTTTAAACAGGCAGCACACACACACAAACACAAATCCCCCATGCTGGAAGTTGGTTGTTCATCAACTTGTATTTCCCAGACTCTTTTAAAATTAGGTTTATCACGGGAGGATGTTCTACTGGGCCCAAACGCCTCGGCAGCCTCTGAAGGAAGTAGCAGTCGACACAGCCTCTCAGAGAGGAAATAAAAACTCTGGTTTCTATGCTCGAGTCTGATGTTGAAATACCTTCCATTTGCCTTGAGAACCGCTGGCTCCTTCACAAGGTCTTTAATGGGGTGGTTTCAACCGCACGTCAGCGGTGGACTGACGCGTGGATTTCAGACGGTTTTTCCTAGCATAAAACGCGAATCCCACCGATGTCGTGGTCGTGATGGGACAGTTTTTTCTTCTCTGGATACCTTTCTTACCACAGAGCACAAAATTGCAAAAAAAAAGTCAGTGAAACGATCAAACATGACCAGCATTGAATATTCAGCTCGGTGTCATTTGATGTTTCAGCTACGGCTTTTTCTTCTTGTAATCTCATGAAAGCAGGGGTTGTTGACGTTTGCTGTGCTTCATGACCAGATGACCCTTATTTTTGTTTTTCTTTATTTTTTTTTCCTCTTTAAAGAAACACTCTGTGTACGCTTAGATTGGCAAACGCTCGAATGCTTTGCGTTGAGTGATTCCTCAGGGGGATTGTGGACAGTCCACACCCATCAAACAGGTCCCTGCTTGAGGTGGACGAAGGTAAATAAAGGTGGAGGGGGGCAAAAAGTCACGGTAGGCGAGGCTTACGAGACGCCGTGGCAGTCAATCCACACAGAAGTAGAAAAGGAAGGTGGCTGAGGAAGAGAGGAAGGAAAGAAGTTGAGTTTAGACGTGAAACTGTGGCCTTGGAGCTGTACACGTGTAAGGAGACTATTTTTACTGACGAAAAACAGGCAGGAAAAGTGTAATATTATTAGTATCACACAGACAAATAAGACCACCACAGCCCCGAAGGACCTTTGGTTCCTGCGTGGATTAAAACACCCGGGAAACGCCATCGGCGCTGATCAGACAGTGGCGAGGAGCTGAACGAGAATCGAGTCGGTGCCTAAAAACAAAACGTTCAACCTTCAGAGAAGACGGCTGCAGCGCAGGTCGTGAATGTAGTTAAAGCAAACTACCAGCATATATAACAATCTTTTTAGGCAGCGGAGGGCTGAGGAAACCCACAGAAAAGGACGTTCTTTTACTTATTTATTGAACTAAATTAGGCCAGGTGACGATGAGATCATTCAGGAGTCGGGTTGTTCGGGACAAAAAGCCACCTTCCTTCTCTGTGGAGTAAAAACAGGCTGGTAGATTTTATTTTACCTTCAGTGGATGTTTGATTTCTGCAAAGCTGTTTTGCCTGCTTTGTGTTATTATTTTTTTGTAGAGTTCCTCTTGAGGTTTCTAATGTTATCCTTTCCTCTAGAACTGTGTGAATCCGAACTCTGAGTAGATGTAGATGTTTTTTTTGGCTATGCTAAATGATTTGCTGCTTGTGTGTCATGTTCAGTTGGGTGTTACTTGGCCTTTTTTTGTGTAGGTTTACTAAAACTCATCATTTGTAGCAACACGCTGACAACAGGAACAAGGTCTTCCTGTCTTCGTTAGGACTTTGGCGTTTTCCTCGGGATTGTGGTTTTGTAACTCTTCACTCCTCGACGCTTTTCTGAACATGGTAAGAATGTAGTCTCACCACCGCTTCTCGTTTCTGCAGACATGTGACAATCACGTCCCCAAAGTAGTTGTGCAGAAATATTTAAAACCGTTCAGCTTGTCGGCGTATTCCGAGTCTGATTTGAGCTATAAATTATTTTAACATATCACTCTGCTCTGCTTAAGTCCTGATATGTTTATAGCTTTACAAATAAAAAAAAATGCTGCCCTAATATTTTGTTTTTCTCCATCATCTGAGCCGCGATCGATCGTGCAGTGATCATTTAGTTGTTACACATTGATTCTGTTGTAGAGAAGAGATTAAACTGATGGACTAACTAGGGCCTCAATATGATGTAAATACATATTTGAAGCGTTAAGTCTCATTTCCATTTTCACAAGATGATGGTTCCCCTGTCAAACCCAATAAAAGTGATTAATTTGAGCTGCCTGTGGCGTCCGATTTTGTTCATTTTATCAACATTAAAAAGATAAAAACCAGAAACCAAGCTTTCATTCTGTACACCGGGCAGGTTTCACAAAGTCGCCGCCTCGTCTTTTTTATTCTGAACGTGTTTTTTCTTCATCGGTTTCTTTTTGAGATGTCTGTGTTTCTGTCCCTGAATGCTCTCCTGGATTTTCTGCTTAAACTTCTTCTTCTGGCTCCTGATCTTCTCCAGTTCAGCTTTCCTCTTGGCCTCCAGGTCCGGATCCTGAAAAAAAACAGCTTTATTCCTCTTTGCACGGTTTCTAAATTGAGTTGTTGAGCACTCCGACTCTGGTGCTGCTTTCTATTAACATTAAAATCCATAAATTTATCAGTGAGAAGAACACTCGCCTTCCCCTCCAGGATCAGCTGCTTCCTCTTGTTAATCTCCTTTTTCTCATCAAAGTCAGTTGATTCAAGTCTCTGCAACACAAAAGACACACAGGGAAATAACTATTTTTGGTCATCAACTGCCAAGATAAAAGGTTTTTGTTTTTTAGCTGGAATGACTGAAGAGAAAGAGACATTCGTACGATTTCACACTCCCGCCGGGTCACGTTGACCTGCGTGAGGATCTTCAAGACTTCTTTCTCCTCCACAGGATACTCCTTCAGCTTGGTCTCTGCAGGAACAACAGGCCTGTTTGTTTAACTAAAGGCAGCCTTTTATAAACCTTTTCAGTGTTTATAAAAGGCTAAATGTATTTACTGTCGCCGTCCCTCCTGACTCAACTTACTCGTCTGCTCTTCGATGGCGTGAACCAGGTGGATGTCGTACTGCGTCACCAGCGTGATCGACACCCCGTTCCTCCCTGCGGGGAACAGAAAACGTTCTCAAACACCTGAACGCTCACTGGAGTCTGACTGTCACTAACGCTAGTATCCCAACTGGGAGAAAATTGCAGGAAAATGGGTGAATTTTTCCATCGAGGTGTCACTGACTTCTGAACGTTTCCAACTAAGTGAGCAGTGAGCTGCGCAGACGCGTTTCGTGCAACCAGTTTTTGAAAATCACGGACTACATTCTCGCTCTTGCACATCGTTTTGTTGCTCACATCACTCCCTCCTCAGTCCGCTTTGTAACCATGATTTAAGATGCGCAGACTCAGACCCGTTTCTCAATAATAATAAAATGTTTTGTCCGATGAGCTGGTGTCAAAATCCAGCTCTCAAGCTCTTCAGACGGGCCGGAGACGCCTGCGGCCACAATGTGATTTCCTTCGAGTCCGAAATGCATGAGACATTCTCCCTCACGAAGGCCGTTCGCCAGCAGACGCAGCGGCGAGACGCCACCTTTAAGAAGCTGCTGAAGGTTGGCGGTACCTGCTCTTGCCGTCCGTCCAACTCTGTGGATGTAAATCTTTGGAAGCCCCGGGGTGTTGTGATTAATGACCACCTGGACAGTTGGAATATCCAAACCTCTACGAGATGTTAGAAGAAAGAGAAAATGATTAAGAGAAACATCACAGACCCTTCTACAGTCCACCTGCAGGAACTACTTAAAAACAAAATGGCCCAAAACGGGACAGTTCCTCAGGGTTTCTTACCTGGCAGCTACATCCGTCGCAATCAGGATTTTATAGACGCTGGCCTTAAACTTGGAGAGGTTTGCAAATCGCTGTTTCTGGATGGAGAGCAAAAAAGAAGTCACTTAACCTGTTATGATTTCAGCATTCCTCCCTTTTTTTTAGGGAATAAGATTTTCATTGTTTCTGTATCTATAATCCTAATTCAGCAGCAAAGCAGATCCGGGAGCAGATTTTCTATAAAAATGTTTAAACTTCACTTGTTCGAGTAAATCTCACCTGTTTCATCATGGAGTGAAGGGAGATTGTTGGAAAGTTAAATTGCTGCATCATCATGGTGAGAATCTGACAGTTCCTTTAAGAAAATAAAAGCCCTTATTTACATAAAAAGCTTTGAAAAGTACAATTCAACCACATAATCGAAATCCAGACTCTAAAACCTGAAAACAAACATTTCAATCGAGATTGTTTTCTGAACTGAAGGCGTGTTGGGAGTCTGAATTCGTACTTGCACGTGTTGGTAAAGATGATGATGGACCAGTCGTCATGCTCATCAGCAAACGTCTGGACCAGGTGGACCAGGTAAGCGTCTTTCACCTTCTCTGGAGTGAGGATGTATCTCTGGTCCAGCTCCTCCACTGTTCGTGTTCTGCCAGAATTCACAAGTTTGTTAAAACTGTTCCACTTAAATGCTGTATTCTTTGTAGGAAAAGCACCTAAACTGCTGGTCGGGCTGTGACAATAAGCAGAAATAACCCAGGATGCTCACTCTGATGTGCTCTCCCAGAAGAAAGGCTTGTTCATGGCGATGTTCCTCAGCTCCTGCAGGGTGTCTGTGAGCGTGGCGCTGAACAGCAGCGTCTGCCGTTTGGCTGGTAAGACGCTCATGATCACCTCCAGGTCTTTGGTGAAGTCGGTACAACCCTGCTCCAACAGCCTGTCCGCTTCATCTAAAATCTGACACGAAAACAGGAAACTGTAACCCAGAGGGCTGACAAAGACTCGTTAAAGGCTACAGCGCGTCTGAGTTCAGTCAGCAGGCGGTTCCGTTGGGTCGAGGCGTTCTTCTCACCAAGAACTTGATCCTGGACATGCTGAAGGTGTTGGAGCTGCGGATGTGATCAGCCAGTCGGCCCGGCGTTGCTACGACGACATGAGGCTGGTTGGAGAGCTCCAGGGCCTGGCTCACCATGTCTGCACCACAACCATAATCAGAAGGATGGTCAAATCCAAAACAGTACCATGAAAGTACTAAAACAAGTATCGATTTTCTTCTTTTCTCTGTTGCCTCAATATGAGACCCAGATACAAACACAGATGTTGCCCTGAGCGGCCATTTTGCTCTAACGTTACTGCGTTTGATGCGTAATCTTACCCATTCCACCGACGACGATGCAGTCTTTTAGACCCAGAGGCTTCCCCAGAACCCTGAACTGCTCAGCAATCTGATAGGCCAGCTCTCTGCGACACATCACAGGTTGACATTTTACAGCTTTATCATAAATTTAACATAATATTAATCACTTAGGTGGGAAAAACAGCCATTTTAGGGGGGAGTCTGTTTGTTTTAGTGAATTATCTGCGCGTTTTTAAATTGCAAGTCTGTCAATCCAGCGGTTATGACTCATGTTTTATAGATATTTTTAATAAACAAAACCCCAGCGGCATGTTTTATCCCGTGTGTCTGTGTCCACGGACCTGGTAGGAGTCAGGACCAGGCAGAAGATGCCGTACGGCTCCTCTGACAGTTTCTGCAGGACAGGAAGCACAAACGCCGCCGTCTTCCCACTTCCAGTCTTAGCACAGCCCATACAGTCCCGACCTGTGAGAAGAAATACACCTTGGATCATCAGCGCTGGGATCTCACTTACAAAAATAAAAGCATCTATAAGCATCATAGCTGAAGAAAACTGTTTGGACATCCTTAAAGCTCAACATCATCATTTAGTTACAACTCTCTGTTGCTTCAGTAACTTTTTTTTAAACAAACAACTGTGCACAAAACAGCCATTGATTTAGTTATTTACATTACAAGAAAGAAAAGATAATAATAGGATCAGTCTCACAAGTTTGTTTTTTTACAAGATAAAAAACAAACAAAATACTTCTAAATCACTCAATGCACTTCTATGAATACTTCTGAATTATGGTAATGATCACAATGTAAAAGAGTGTTGTTAAAAGTCTCAACAAGGTAATTATTTAGAAAAGCAACTATCTTGTTGACCCAAAGAGAGATTTGAAACAAGCCATGTTTAGATCATTTTCTTTGTTTACCCAGAGTTTTAATTGAAACTAATCAAACTTATCATTACTGTTAAGTTATTTGCAGACTTGTTATTGCGTGTGAACACTTTGTTTTACCTTCGAGAATGGCTGGGACACAGTTTTCCTGGACTGGAGTGGGTTTGTTGATTCCCAGTTGTTTACATTGTTGAACCAACCAGTCCGACAAACCCAGCGACGACAGGTCACCCATTTCTTATTAATCTCTTCACAAACTCGAGCCTTAATAAATACCCCGTACAACTGCTGCGTTTAATATACTCAAACACTCACAAATCCTCGTGTTACATCCACGGTCGCCATGTTTTTTTTTTTTGTTTTACGCTGCAACGTGACGTAAAACAGCTGCAGACGGACTCTCTGCTGCCCCCTGCTGGTCAGATGGAGGTAGCACCATTAGCTCTGAAAACATGAACAGGATAAACAGGTAAATTTTAAAGCGATGTTCTGACAAAAAGTTACTAACAATAAGTGCATTACAAACTCTAACATAAGTCACAAAACACAGAGGTTGATTGAGGTTTAATGAAGAAAAGGGCAGAAGTCTTCTTCCAGGCTAGGCTAACAGCTAGCTAAACTAGGGCCCATTTTATATCGTTTTTTCAAGCCTAGAAAACAACTCTTTCTCAAAAATACAACACAGGCGTGATAGAACGCCACATTGGCTAATATTAAACCACTATACTTTTGCATGACACCGTTTGTTCACTCAACACAACCGGGAGTTGAGCAAACTTTTGAACTGACCAGACGTGCCGATCAGGCGGACTGATACCTTCAGCAGCCTCGGAGTCATGAGGCCGACTTCCGCGCAGTAACACGGACGTTGCTCGTTTGAGAACAAACAATGTCATGCAAAATTATTATTATTATTATTATTATTATTATTATTATTATTATTATTATTATTATTATTATTATTATTATTATTATTAACAAAATTAACTCTGTAACTGTAAGACCAGCAGGGGGCGGTATTACTCTTTTTATTTGTATTATAATATAAACCCTTTTCCCCCATCTTGAGCAATTTTTTTTATTTTACAACCGTATAACTAACTTAAGAGTCTAATATTCAGTTTTATTTACATGTTGTTAAAACTGAAACACTTTCAGGCCCTCGTTTACCCTCATATTAGGTGGCATAAATAATTATAAATACAAAAGTATTCAGTAATATTCAGTATTCTGGTACAAAATATCCTGTGACTTTCAGTAGGAACCATTTATCACTTTGTCTGCATGTTACTGTAGAATAACAGCAGCTGTGAAATCAGATAATATTAATTATTTTAATGGCTGGAAGCTCTTAACCCTCTTAGAGACTCGTGAGCTGATAAAATCAGCTCCTTAAATCAGAGAGCAGTTTGTTTGAAAGCCTCACAGCTGCTCCCAACATCTGGCTGCTGTTAATTCACCAGATGTATTATTCATTTCATTCATAAATGGATTTATTTGGAATATCTTGCCTTGAAATGTTTATATTTCCTTCTGTTTCCTTAAAAAAATGAATAGAAAATATGTTTGTAAAGCCGTTTTAGCGCTGAACCAAAGCATAAACAGTCAGCCTTATGATAGAGATGATCTTTTATGAAGTTTTAGGTATCAGTGATGAAGTGTCACAGAGCTTTAGATCAATAACATCTGAGGCAGAGCAGAGATTGTGTGAGGTAGTTTATTTTATGGTCTGTCTGTGTGATGAATGACCATCAACCTGCCAGAAAACATTGTTTTATCTGTTTTATCTTTAAAATGTTTACATCACACAGAAAATGTCAGTAACATTTGTCATTTTTACATTAGAAGGTGAGCGAGACGTGATTTTCTGCCTTTTGGTTCAACCTCTTTGACTCACATCGACTGAATTGCTCCAAAAAGCCTGCAGGGTTTTCTGATTTATAACAAAACTTCATGAGGCTTTGTTTTTGTGCAACAGAAGCTTTTTTATTTTTTATTTTTACTTCTGCAAAAGTGACCAAACTTAGAATAGAGGCGTCAGCTGAACAAAACGGGGGGATAAAAGTTTGTTTTTTTAAATCACTCTTGAAATAACTTGTAGGAACAGAAAGCCAAACAGTTTAATTAAGGTTAAAATATAAAGAAAAAAGCTTCTTTTAGTTTACACTAAGAAGACTTAAATAAAAAATAAACATTCAGGAAAACTAAAAGATAAAACAACAGCTGAAACACTGTATCCTGTGCACATATTGTTG
Organism: Kryptolebias marmoratus; assembly: GCF_001649575.2. Classification (NCBI taxonomy): domain Eukaryota; kingdom Metazoa; phylum Chordata; class Actinopteri; order Cyprinodontiformes; family Rivulidae; genus Kryptolebias; species Kryptolebias marmoratus. The sequence continues at coordinate 6,025,692 of NC_051453.1, read as the reverse complement.
CACTTTACTTATATTATAGAACGTTATTTATGAAGTTTTAAAAGATAAAAATCCTTTTAGAAAATGATTTTGTGCCTGTATTGTATAGTGTAATGATTGGGTTTGAATCTGACTTGAATGAACGTGTTATTCTTGCAGCTCAGTGCCTCGAGACAACTTTTGGTCTGATTTTGGTGCAATTTAAATAAATGAATAAATGAATTTTTGTGAGGAGTGACATAAACACTGACACATTCTTCTAAACAATACAGAAGAAATTACATAAGATTGCACAAACTGATCCATATGAGAGCCTCACAAAGAAAACTCTTTCAGAATTAGTTTCTTTTCAGATCATATTGCTGTGGTTTTGATGAGCGGCGCTCTGTTTTTATCAGTTTTGTGGTTTTTTTAACCAGAACAAACAACACGAAGCAGAAAAACTCGAGTGAAGAAAGAAACCGATGTCCATTCGTGTCTCCCTGATGAATGATTGAGCTTCTGTCTGTTCTTCTCTCCACAAAACATTCATCTGATCGTCTTTATTCTCTGCAGATGCATTGTCAGGACCAGATGTAGATAATTAAACATTGGTTTCTTCCTCCTCTGTTTCTTTTTTTCTGTCACACAATAAAATCACTCAGAGAAATGTCACTGCGTGGCGCACCTCTGCTGAAACACTGTTATTACCTACCTGCAGCTCAAAACACAATTCAAATCCAAAAGTTTCACAAAAACATGCAAACTTTTCAATATGTGCAGCAGATAGATGAGGAAAAGGAAGAGTGGTAACATTTCTTCAACATATTAAACTCTTATTAAATCAGGGGCACCAGGTCAGAGTGACCAAACAACAGATTAATTATACTTTATAGGATCTCAATTATTTAATTACTTAATCTATTCACCCTGATTATTATCAGATCTCAGCAGCTGAAGCTGAATTCATGAATCACAGGGAACTCTTTATCATAATGTTTACACTGAATAAGGAGGAAACTTGTAATTTTATTACAAAAAAATAAGAAAATAGAATCAATAATAAACAATTACAGCAACACAACAAAAATAAGACTAACACTAAGAGTTTAGGGATTATTCTTCGTTAAGTAATTACTTTTAAAAGTGGATTTTTCAAGAAACGCAGCAACAAGTAATAATTTGACAGTCTAAGATGAAATAATGATTATTAGTTTGTCTAAACCAAAACAATTCTTTGAACAGAATGTTTGGATTAATTAATAATCTCCTTGAAAGTCATGTTTATGGTTCAGAAGTTTAAAATTAAACTTCCAGCAGTGTTTGGTAACTGATGGTATACCATAAGTGTTAAAAATGATGTATAAAATGTATGCTTAAAGTGAAGATTAAACTTTTTTTAGGATATTTACATCTCAACTGAGTTTCACAGTGGAACCTTTCCTAAGGGCTCAAATGCATTTTTATATTTGTCTCAACTGCTGTTTTGTGCACAGATTAATCTCTTCATCGTCTGATATTAGAGCTGATTTTTAATGTAGTATTTGTGTTTTGGAGCTGACGATGTGAGCAAACAGTACGCGGTTAAAGAAGCGGAACGAGCCGAGCTTCGAAAACAAAACAAGCCAGAGAGACAGCTGGAACATCAGGAGGGAACAAAATCATTAGTTGGGTTCATTCTGAGAAAGAAAAGCCCTGGAGTGAGTTCAGTGACATAAAAAGGACGCTAATGAAAGAAATCAATTTGAGATTCACTCAATGTTAAAGAAGAAAACCTTCCCGGCACCCGGCCTGGGGAAAAAGACTTTTCATTAAGTGAGTATATCATTACCTACATCTGATGTAAAAAGAAACTATCACAGAAGCTTCACCACCAGGTCCGAGTCATTTAGAAACTGCAGAGCGCAGAGGGAAATAGAAAGGCCAGGCTGATTTGTGATGAGAAAAAAAGATGAACGTATTATTGAAAAGATGAAGCAAAGAACAGCCTGAACCAACATGAAGAGACGGATCCATCCACAGCATCATCTGTGAGGAACACGAAGCAGCGTGACGATGTGTTGATGCACAGATGATGTTTTTAAAAAAAAACAACAAAGAACAGCTGAATGAATCCTAAAGAGTCTGCTGAGGTTTATCCAAACACAGCAAAACAAATGGATAAAACAGGCTGCGGTAAAGAAGTGGAATATTCTGCAGGGACACCGTCACACACCTGATCTCAGCTCAGTTGTGCTGCTTTTTAGAGACAAAACTAACAGCAGGAAAAACTTCACACACAAGCTGTAACAAATAAAGGCAGCCCAGCAAAGCATCAGTCAGAATAAAATGGGTAAATCTGAGTTTTAATGAGGATAATTATAGGGACAGAAAAGCGTCTCCCTGTGAAAATCTGCAGGGATAGGTTTCAAATAAGTTCAAACATTAGTTGCACAAAACAGCTTTGTTAAGAGTGGTTTTATTGTTTATTTGTTCCAGTGTTAATGCCTTGTTTGTCTCAGTGAACACAGGCTGCATGAAGAAGGCCATTAAAGTGACTCAGCTGCTGGCTGAATAAATGCTGAGAGGACTCAGAGTTGTGGACACCAGGCTGCTGGAGCTGATTATTTCCTGACTGTTAACGCCAAAGGCCTGGAGTTTCAGCTCCGTCTTCACCTGGAGTTTCCAGCTGGGCTGTAAACCGCCTCTCGGAGAAGCTGAGAAGTGTCTCTGTTGATCAGCACTGAGGCCGGTTTGAGTGTGAGACAGAGATCCAATGTTCCTGCTGCCCAGAGGAGCAGTCCGCTGCATCGCTGTAACAGGCCACTGAGCAGCACGATTAGTGCTCCCACAGCCCTTCCACTACATTTGAGGCTCCAGTCGCCCGTGCTCGGTTCGTATTCATGCCACTAAATGTTACTTTAAATCAGTGTTAACTCCAAACTGAAATCTGAAGGAACACAGAGAGGACACGTTCTGCTGAAATGGTTTCATGAAAGAAATTATTCAACTGTAACCAGAGAGATAAAGAAACTGAACATGTTTAATTTCTTTTAATAAGTAGCATCCCTGTGAAGGCTTTAAATCTCTGAGACACAAGTTGAAACTGCTTTAACGTTATGTTTGGTTGCTTTTGTGTGTTACTGATCATCAGAGTTGTTAAAAAAAGAGAGAGTTTGTTTTCAAAACTCAATGGGAGATGAGATAATCTGAGAAATCAAGACTTGATCTGATCCATTAGACAGATGAGCACAAATAAACAATCGGTTCGACCTCCTGGGAGCCCTAAAAAGTTGTTAGCTGTTTGCTGAAGCTTTAATATAAAAACTAATAATAATTTATCATTTTTATTTTAAATGCTGGAAGCTGATATTACCCTGAACCTCATAAATCCCCCCATTGAAGGCTGCTGTCACAGATCTCATGACAGTTTCTGATTTTCCACAGTGGGCATCAGGAGGGTCTGATCAGTAGTGCGCATCGTGTCCATCAGGTGGCGCTGGAGAGGCCTCGCCGTCCCTCTCCGAGGTCGTTGAGTGGGATCCCAGTGTGATTTGGCTCGCAGGCAGGAGGGGAGCACAAGTTGTGGAGGAGCTTTGAGGCAGGAGGCAGCCTGCTGCTCGGCTTTCATCGACATTCCTCCGTCCGGAGCCAAACGTGTCGCGGTGCGTAATTACGCACAGGAGACGGCGGAGCCGCGGCGCGGACACAAAGGACGGCGGGCGGGCTGGACTACAACAACTGACTTCAGCGTGGAGAGAAGTGCTGCTGGAGGGGAAGCGAAGGGGGGAATCTGGAGTCGGAAGTGATTTGTCCTTTTTTTTTCTTCAGCAATGTAACGTGAGACACGGATTTCAGGGAGAAAACCAGCATTTTGGAGAAGGAAGATAACGGAGCAGGAAGAGTTTGTGAGTGGAATTAGTCCTGAACAATCCGGAGCAGATCCTCGGAGCATGGGGTAAGTTAAAGATCTGAGCTGATTCCTTCATGTTCCTCTGCTGACTGGAAGAGTTTTTTTACTCAGATCAGAAAATACAACAAAGGTTTTTAAAGTGAACTTAACCGCGTTTCTTCTGGGGTTTTATTTATAGCGGCTTGGTGGAGCACATGTGAGCCTGCTGTTTTCTTTGTTTGTGTCCTGATAGACATCCCAGATCACAGAGGGCTCCTTTATGCACAGCCTGACCTAGTTTCCTCAAAATGTCTCATGTGCCTAATGACAGCTGTGACCCGCAACAAGGTCGAAGTCAGATCTAATCAGAGCTGAATTAATTCTGATTTAATTTACTGTAATTGAATTTGATCTCGGCAGATTGTCAGATGCACAAACCTGTGATGTTTATCCTGATGAAATGCCCAATCAGAGGCCAGATTAATGAACTGCTGTGAATTTGTACATCAGCAGTCTGGACCAGGGGATCCTCGTTAGGTATCGGCTCCCTGTGGACAAGCTGTGTTCAGTCTCATTAACTCTGTGTGTGTTTGTGTGTTACAAATTACACATGGAATCCTCCAGCTTTGGTAAAACTCACCTGAACTCTCCTCATGGTCCCGCCTCTGGGACAGTTTGACTGAACAGTGATCAGACTTTGTTATCTTTAATGAGATTTAGCAGATTCTTGCTGTTTTACTCGCACCTTTTAAAGAAATAAACACTTATAATAAGTTTAACATGTTTTAGTTTAGTCATCCTTAGGCAACATGCAAAGCGGCAAATGCATCTTGAAATATTTGAAGATAGGACCAAATCTAATTTGTCACAGCACGTCTTATCTGCGCATGTATCCAGCTCTGAATCAGAAACAGCAGGGGTCAAAGGTCAATCGAAGACAACAGCATACACCAAGAAGCAGCCCTTTATTTCCTACAGTTACCTCCAGGCAGTTACTGAAGCCGGAGTCAAAAGGTTTAATTTAGCCTTTGTGGACGTGTATTGAAGCTGGATGTCATACGGGACTCCAGAGGCTGAAGCCAGAAGAGGAAGAGGATCCCCACAGGATGGTCCTGCCCCCTCCATGTCAACGAATGAGGCTTTGCTCTTATTAAAAAAACAAACCCAAACACCTTTTATTCTTTTTCAGGTGTTGACTTTTGTTGATTCGTGTAGCTCTTACCTCACTGCTGTATGTTCAGATATTCATTTTTCTAATACATTTAGCTGTAATAAATCATTTCCTGCATAAAAGACAGGTCATGTAACACCACGGCTATGTGTAGAGTAGTAGGTGGGCCCCTTCTCCCCAGTGGTCCCAAAAACACAGCATGGCAGCTCCTATTAAACCAGTTCCTGTTGGCTCTGATTTCCAGCAACAAGAGAAGACTGGAAATGTTAGTCTAGAGTTCTAATACATGTTGATGGTCAGGAAGGAGAGGAGAAATATGGATGCAGTTAGAGAGGACATGGAGAACAGAGGATGAAGAGGACAGAGTTAGATGGAGGAGGATGACTCGCTGTGGCGACCCCTGAAAAGGGAACAGCTGAAAGAAGAAGAAGAAGAAGAAGAAGGTTTTGACCAGGATCATCTTGACTGATGCGTCATTAAAGTTTTCTCCAGGACTGCAGGGACCCAACGCTCTCCTGGGATGCTGTTCACTGCGGGGTGTTTTTGTGGCAAACCAGGAGGTCTTTAGCATAAAATCTCTGTTTTCTTTTTACAAATGGACTTTGCTGTTGAACAAAGATGGGCCACCATGTTTGTTGATAGTTTTGAATCTTTACCGACTTATCTGTCAACACAAATATAAACCACGAGCACTGGAACCAAACCACCACAGCACTATTGATTCAGAGACACCACAAAAAGAGAACTGTTGCTCCAACAACTCAAAGACCACCCCGGGTCGTCAGCATCAGTGTTCACAACATGGCTGATCACCACGTAGCTGAGCTTCGATGGCTTGAATATCTTTGGCACCAGCCGTGGTGAAAAGAAATAAACAAGAACACTCATTTTCACTGCTTTTCTTGACACATCCAAGGTGAACGTGTCTCCAGTTGACCTCTGACCTTTCTAGTCCCGGTCTTGTTGGCACACGCCAGTTCTCGAGTTACGTTCTCTGACCCTCTGGCTTCTGATACTTGGTTCTTTGTCATGTTCTTCCTAATGTTCTGTCATCGGGGCAGAGAAAGCAACGAAAGGATTCTGGGAAATGTCAACAATCTGCACCATCGAATAATAAAAAGAACAGATCTGTGTGGCTCCAACAGAAAAACCCAACACCTGACTGGACTCCTTCAGTACAAACATGTAGGAAACTCGGTGAGAAACATCCGGTTTGATGGACCGACTGTGATGTATCCACTTTTCCACTTTCATCAGGATCAGTCGCCTGGATCTCTTTCGAAAAGCTTCATCTAATCTCCGAGCTGAGACTCAGACAGGAACTGACTTGACTTCTGTCTGAGGCCGCCTGCTCTTCATCTACTCATCTAACCAAAGAGAAAGAGCTTAGAGTTGCTTCACATTCCCAAACAAAACGAGTGGTGGCCGCTCACGGTTCTTTGGGATGTCAAACTACTCATTTAGACTGACTTAGTTTTAGTTTTAGTCGGCTCTAACCGAGTCAAGCCCAATGTTACGAGTTAAAGAAGAGCACCTGAACGCATCGGTGCAGGTGAGTTTAACTAGCTGAAAAAACTTCCATTTTTCTGCAATGTTTGAAAAATCACCTGAACCTCAGCGCCATGATTAATTGCAGCTATTAAGTCTGTTATGTGGAAGTTCTGCTCGAAGAAGCTCCATTTTAAAGAGAAGCTATCATTTTTGTGTTTATTGAATTTAGCTGTTCTGTTTTTTTTTATTCTGAAGACATCAAAGCAAAGTTATGGTTGCTTTCTGACTCGAGGGTTTTTTAGATTCTTAAGCACATCTGACCTAAATACAACTCACGCCGCTTCAAATATGTTTTGTTAAAGTACTTTCTGTGGGAAACTTTTAGATTTGTACTCAGCAGAGGAGAAAGAACTTGACTGTGTTTGCTTTTTTAAAATTTTTTCCTTTCTAACCTGGACCTTCTTTTTTTCTGGTTGTGCTGCAGAGGAGTTGTCTGCGAGCTGTAAAATGTATCCGCTACACCGTCAGAGGTACAAACACGCCATCGTCTCTGTGTTGTGGCTCTGCATGACTGTAGTTTCCTCTGAAACGCTACTCAGCTTCCAATCGCTGCAACTGATCCTCAAATCTCAAATTATTCACAATTTATTAGCGATAAATTTAATATTGTCAAAGCAGAAGTAGCTTTGTATTATTGTAGGAATGTAGATTTTACTGTAAAGATGTAATGGGGCAGCTGTTACTGGAAACGTCAGCCCTCCAAAGTGAAATAGAGAAACAACTTCTGAGCATTTCCTGTTTGATGGTCAAAGGTACACCATCAGGTATTGATATATTGGGAATAATCGGCCCATTCCCGCTTCTGAACAGAACCCAGCATCATTTCACGCCTGTGATGTTTAATCCCTCCCTGTGTGTGTGTTTCACGCCGCGGAGGCTTCGTGCTTGTCGTGATGTGCAGATGTCAGTGTGACTCCCGCTGCCGTCGCCTCGTGTCGTTCTGTAGCTCGGCTGCTCCACCGTGTTGTTGGATTGTTTCAAATGTTCATCAGAGCGTCCTGATCTGCAGCCTCCCAGCTGGTTTTGCATGTTTAAACTACCTAAAGCTGTCGAATATATGTGTTGTGGTGTGTTAATATATACAGTGTTTCCTTCTGATGTGCTGAATCTGTAACGGGGTTACACTACAGATGATGTAAAACACATTTATTTCAATAATTCAGTGCTTGGAAGCAAACATTAATATTATTAACTGAGCTATGGCTGAAAGTTCCTTCATGGTTTTGCCTGGTTGCTCTTTAGATGACTAAACAAGAAAACAGTCAGAATATACAATAAATTCACTAAATACTCAGACACTGACTCTGATCTCTGAGAAAAACTGCAGTTCACATCGGCTGTAAAAAATCAGCCAGTAAATATTTATCACAAAGTTTAGTAATCCTTTATGTGATATTTTAAGCAAAAAAGCAAATAAGACATAAATCTGTGCTACATTTCTTTGACGCATATGAACGTAAGGTGATTGTTTTAAAGTTTTGTTTTGCTTTCGGATTGTTTTACTGAGAAACTGATCAGCTGAGGAACTAATCTGAAAAATCCCAACAAGCAACAGTTCAGATTCTGCATTTAAAACTCGTAGAAACTGTTTTAAAGAAAGTTAGCTCGATGAGCAACGAAGCACTTAATCACCACACAAATATAAAATTACAGCTTTTATTTGTGCGTATCTTCAACATACATTTAGCATTTTATTATCACTTACTTCCAAGTCTGTGTTTGTTTGTCTGTTAGCAAAATATCCCATGAACCACTGGAGGGATTTTAATGAAACTCTCAGAAAGCAATCATCGGACAAACATCTACAGCTGTCCTCGATTCAAGATGGCCACCTTAGCCACTGCAGCAATGGCTATAACTTGGTTATTTCTACAGCTACTGAGCTAAACTCAGGTGTGGTAGTAGCTGAGAGTCATCACCATAACATGCTTTAATTGATACCAGATCACGCAGGATTTTAGTTTAAAACTTTGGCACACAAGGCAGCAGGCGATATGCGTTTATTCAAGGAATTCTAGTTTCATTAAGCGAGTTTAAAGTTTTGTTATCCAGCTTCATGTGTGTCTTTCAGTATTTTGTTTCATTGTTTCCAGGTTTTATAAGAATCTAAGAGCTAAAATATTGCAAATTAGTGAAACTGTGTATTTTTTTCTCTTCTCCAGGAGGGTTAGCGTTTGGTTTTTATAACCCTCTTGGATCATAAAGTCCACTGCGATGATGTAATAAGTTGTTCAGCTGATCTCAGCACAGAAGAGCTGGAGGAACACAAGATAAACCAGAAGCAAATTTGTTTCTTTTATTCATAAGATCATCAGATAGGATGGGTACTTTATTGATCCTTGTTGTGTTGCAGCAGCAGTAACATTTGACATTAGACATATAATAATAAAGAAACAAACATACTGACATATAAAACGAGCTGTAACGATAGATGCTCTATCATGTCTCTACATACAGTGCAGTATGCTAATATTTATAAGATGAATGGATGAATAAATAAGCAAATGGAGATTCTGGGTTGTTATTGTTTCCTGAAGAGCCTAATGGATGCTGGCAGGAATGAGTTCTGTCCTAATCAAGCTTGGGATCAAAATTAGCAGTGTTTAAAGCTGTAGTTTCACACAAAGTAACCACACTCAGTATTGTGTTACATGCACAGTTTCTTTAAACGAAAGCAGCAGCTCTGTGTTTGGGAGCTTTTTAATTGCTGTTTAGGAGACATGAATAACTAGTCATCCTGGGTCACTCTCTGCTTCTTCTTCTCGTTTTTTCCCTTATTTTAGAGCTATAAAAGAGTGTAACAACATCTCTGACCTTTCTCCTGAACACAGCAAACAGTCGGTCTTTGTGTCACCTTCACAATCCACAGCAGCAGCAAGTTATCGGTCAGCTGACCTTCAGATAAGTGCACCCAGCCTCACACGGGCTTTTCCTGCACATTCAGATCAAAAAGCAATAAAAGTACTTTGTAGGTTTTTCTTTGCCTTCGGCTCAAAGAATCAGAAACAACCCAGCTGCGTTCTTTACTCTTTACATGACGTGAAAGCAGCAAACATGGCTCGTGTCGGGTCATCATGCGTGTCACAGATATAATGACTTGTTGAGCGGCTCCAGAGTGAGCTGGCATTTCCCCTTCTGGACTATTTCGGTCTGTGGTTGTGGCGTTTCATGTTGCCCAACTGAGCCAGAAGGTGGGCCCGCTGCCTCTCAGAGGTCAGAGGAAGCAGATCTTTAAAGGAGAAGTGCCATCGGAGGAACAAAGAGAGGTGAAGAAGAAGAAAAGCAGCACTTAACCGCTTCATTAAGCGTGAAGCTGCTGGAGGGCGTGAAGCACAGATGGTGAAAAATGATGCCCAGCTGACTTTGTTCAAAAAGAATTTTAACTTTTTTTTTGGAAAGATGCAGAAGCAGGACAGGACTGGATTTATGGTTTCTGGGTCAAAATATGTTGCCTGATCTCGATCATTACAGAATTAGACAGACCTATTTCACTGCAGCGCCGTTCTTTCTCTTCTCGACCAAACTTTAAACCTTAATGAAACACACTGAGTTTGATAAGCAAACTGAGACAGAAAAGAGAAACACCGGACACTCTGCAGTCCTTACACTTGTACATTTCCAACGCAAAGCTCACAGCTCAGTCAGACAGTCGGGGTCCACATCTTTATAGCCGACGCTCAGATTTCCCAGCTTCAGGGAGCAGCTCCTGGTCTTTAGCAACACTTTGACGTCTAAGTTTAACATGCAGTAGGTGAAATTTGACTCCCACAAACCAACATCCCACAATACAAGCAGAAGCACAACCAGTTAGGTAGCGATTTCCGGTCAGTGGACATTTCTCTAACTCGAAGCTCATAAGGGTCTTTCCCTCTAACCTAGAGACATTTCTCCTCATATCTCGCCTCAGTTTTGAGTATCCAGTCCATCTTGGTAGCGTTTTCTTTTCTTTTAGATCCACAGTGGCTGGTTCCGTTCATTGTCACACTTGGCGAACTTTGAAACACAATGGATCGGGCAGGGATCAGTGATAATTGTGCTGTAATCGATGCTAACTGGCTGTCGGGTGAAGTTCGCCACACAAAACGGCAAAAGTGCACTAGTGTGGGTTGTGGGAACTGTGTATAAAACTGTGTTTAACACAGCGCTGACTTTATGTTCACAGATGATGGGCACAGCCCACCGTTTTACTGTGGTGGAGCTTTATGGCTTAAAATGAGCTCTGAACAGAATTAAAGGAGGCTGCAAGGAAAATTTGCGTATTTTCATGCAATTTTGAGTCTCCAACTAGCCTCCAACAGGCTGCAGCCCAGTGAGATAAGGCGTTAAGATGGAGTTTTGTGCTGTTTATCAAAACAAGTCATCGTGGTTTGACCTTAAAGGTGCTCTGGAAAGAGCAAAATGGGAGGAAGACAGCAAATGGAAAAGAAAGAGAGAGAGAGGCATTCAGGACCGGTGGAGGAATGCTGCAGACAGGGGTGGGGTTCTTGGTGCCCTTCAGAGTGGGAGCGAGGAGCTTTGCAAAGCCTCAAACCTTCTGGGCATCTGTGGAGTAGAAAAGAAAAGCCATCAGAAGAACTTTAGAGGTCGCAGAGAGAACTTCCTCAGAAGCTGCTTTAGGGATAGAGATGGAAACAACAAACAGAGTTCCTTATATCAGTTGTATCAGGCAGATAAATGTGCCTTGATAGTAACTTTTCAAATATTTCTCTCAAAAAAGAAAAAAACACCTACAAAAAGTATATTCCAGAATAAAAACCAGCTTCTCCTTCTCTGTCATCTTACAGCAGCTGAATTGGTTCCTGATTTTATGTTGGCTGCAGAATCTTGTTTAGTCTCTGCTTCAGTTGCAGAATCGTCCACACGTTAAAGTTAAAGTACCATTGATTGTCACACACCTGAGTGTGTGAAATTTGTTCTCCGCATTTGACCCATCCCCTGAGGGAGCGGTGAGCAGCAGCGGTGCCGCGCTCGGGAATCATTTGGTGATCTAACCCCCCAATTCCAACCCTTAATGCTGAGTGTCAAGCAGGGTGGCAATGGGTCCCATTTTTGTAGTCTTTGGTATGACCCAGCCGGGATTGAACCCACGACCTCCCAGTTTCAGGGCGGACACTCTACCACTAGGCCACTGAGCTGGTCTAGTGGTAGACCAGCTCTGGTCTCACACGTGCATGAAAGGACAAGTACAAACAAGTCCTGACCACATCCTCTGGACAGTTTTATTCTTTATTCAAGTGTGAAAAGTTATCCCAAAACACTTTTTGCTTTTATTTTCTGATGTATTCTTTGCTCCAGCTGAGCTGTGCAACACAAGTGATTTGTACACCTTCATATGAGGTGTTAAAATGACCCTTTTGATGATTTCCTGAGCTTTTCTCCTCCACCAAACGGTCCTGCAAGCTCTCTTTTTGCCTTTTGAAGTGTGAATTTCACTTTTTAAGTACATCCAATGCAATTTGTGGCTGTGGCTCCAGAAGCTGCGCCCTCACTCAGGGCCGATTTGGAGCTCGCAAAGCCTAAAGGCTTCATTACTGGTTTATTTTCTCAATGAGCGGCTGATTGTGTTTGACCGCAGGGCTCGACAGGAGAGTGCAGCTAATGTTTCACAGATCAGAGATTCAGGTTTGGTGAATGACTATCGAGATTAGGAGGAGAAATGAAGACAGGGGTGAGAGAGGATTAGAAACTGAGGACTGGGGTGGGGGGGGGGGGGGGGGGGAG